>NC_133334.1:35146197-35391197 GCF_042186555.1 Aquarana catesbeiana | reverse complement strand
CCAAATTTCCATTAAATGCATAAAATAAGGTGCAGATAAATACAATATAAATATGTAATCAACATTGATTAGTGCACAAAGAAAATGTGAAAGTAAATAGCAGAAAACAAAATAAACATAGTATTAGTGACCACGTGTTAAACAATCTGTAGTGATCTCATAATCATTATATAATATCCCAATACAAATCCCAAATACAGTCCACATAAAAAAGGACCAAACATGCGTTAATCCAATCCAGTCCAGTACAAGGACGGTTTCCCTTCTGTCATCATTGGCCCATGCCCAGAGGGGTTTGTTTTTTCAAACTAAAGTGAAGTTACACTATACAGTTAAACTCTAGAAAACGGAAAAAAAAAAAACTACCCTTTATGCCGCGTACACACGGGTGAACTTTTCGACCAGACTGGTCTGACGGACTTTCCGACGGACTTTTGATGGACTTCCGACGGACTTTTGAACGAACGGACTTGCCTACACACGATCACACCATAGTCTGACGGATTTGTACGTGATGACGTAAGACCGGACTAAAATAAGGAAGTTGATAGCTGGTAGCCAATAGCTGCCCTAGCATCGGTTTTCGTCTGGTGGACTAGCATATAGACGAGCGGATTTTTCGACCGGACTCAAGTCCGTCGGACAAATTTGAAACATGTTCCAAATCTAAAGTCCGTCAAATTTTTGACTGAAAAAGTCCGCTGCAGGTCCAATGGAGCCAACACAGGGCCGGATTGTCCACCCGATTCGGTCCGTCGGACCAGTCCGGTCAAAAAGTCCGCTCGTGTGTACACGGCATAACACTGGGGCGTCCCTCACACTGCAACTGATAAATGCTGGTTTTTGCCTTATGTACCAAGAAAAAGCTCTTTTAGTTACCTTATCACTTGCTCCCCAGGGCTTACCTCTTATTTCCAACGCTACAGGATTTTGGGTGGGCCCTTGGCATCTTCACTTACAATGCAGGACCACATTGTACGTAATGATGTCACAGCTGCCACCATTGATTGGATTGCTGAAGAGAAGAGGCTTTGGGGGACCCATTGCATGGAAGGAGGAGACTGTTGTAACAAGGGATAAGAGTAAAAGTGTTTTTTTGGCACCCTAGGAAAAAACAAGCATTTAACCCTTATAGGCCGTTATAACCCTTATAACCCTTATAACCCTTATAACCCTTATAACCCTTATAGACCCTTACAAGCATTTAACCCTTATTGTTTTTATTTCCTTAATGTCCAGTTTTAAAATAGATGTAAACCCTAATTGCATGACATTTAGCCATTTTCAGTCTACATGCACTCAAGCAACGAGACCGCATGGCATTTCTCAGGGCAGATTTCCTGATATAGCCACAGAACCATGGCTGTATAATGACTATTGGACTGGCCACCTGTAGTCTCCGTTGGAAGCCCATGTAACAGGATGACAAGGCAGGTGCACAACTGGGAGGCAAAGCGTTGTCACTCTAGAACAGGAAGTGAAGTGCATGAACAAGGGGCAGAACATGAGGTCTAAGTTAAGTATCTTTTATTTTTTTACTTTTATTTTTTGCTAATGTGAATAGATTTTTTACAGCTTGCAATTTTATAGTGGGTGATGGGGCCACCATATAGTTATTTATGTTTAATTGAAAGGTTAGTTTCCCATCCTATACCTTAACGTGAAACCTAACAATTAATCTAAACCTGGACATGCTGTGGAGGATATACACCAAAAAAATAAGCAAGCGGAGAAAAAGGGACTAATCACCGGTATTATCTGCAGACTTCCTGAAGCTGATCTTTTCCACATTACTGATTTTACCATCCCTTGTTCCACCCTGTGTCTCTGTGTGAACTTGGCAATCTTGGAAAACGCATGGCTTTTCTACCCATGTAGCGCTGGTAGATTTTTAATCTACAGCTGATAGGTAAATCTAGTGGGTTACTTGTTAGGTGAAGTTAGGTTTGCCTCTGTTCCAGCTTGGCTGAGTTTCGTGTGATTCCACACTGCGCCGGTAGTTGTCGTCGTCACCATGGGCTGGTGTTGGAAAAGCAACGTGCTGAAGCGTATGAGTGCTCCTCTGGCCCGGAGACAACTCGGTGGAGGTGGTCCTCCGAGTTCCATTCTGGGAGAGGGTATTTATGGGACAGACGCCATGTTTAGGGGTTTGTTTTTAGCCACCTGCTGGCCCTCCTGGCCGACAGGTATGCATTAGGAGTACCACCTCATGGTCCTCCGTTCTGGAGGCCCACGTCGCTGCGGCGTGTGGGTGGGCCCAGAGGCCTGTCTGGGGCCTACCACAGCGGCAGAGGAATGGCCCTGGGCTGTCTATCCTGAGTGAAGAAGCTGGACGACTGAGGAGATCCCAGGGGAGGACCAGTCATGGAAGGATCATGCAGAGTGCTGGTCTGGAGAGGGGCCTGGTGACTCAGTTGGAGGACGTATCCTGAAGTAATCTTACTGCATAGTACTGCCGGGTTGGCTTAAAGGTTCAAGTGCTGTGTCTGATACTCATTTTAAACCAATACATCCTGTGGCAGAGGATCGTAGGGTTTTGTTCCAAACAAGTCTGTGGGCAGAGACTTTTGTTCGTGCTGTGTACTGGCTGCTAGGCAAGTGAGAGAGGCCTATCCAGGCGGGCAAAGATTGGATCCCACAAGGGGAGTGCATTCAACTACAAGTGTTCAATTCCTAATAATGTTCTAAAGAATACTAAAGAAGGGTATTTGAGCTTCCCTGCAACTTTCCTTCTGCCTCTTTCCTGCTACTTCCTTTATTACTTGTTCATTAAAGCATTGGAAAACATACTCAAGTGTTTGGTGCCTACATCATCCAAAGGTAAACTCAATAGGACCCTAGACCCGGTGCCGGTGAAACAGGTGGCGGGAATGAAGGTAACAGCCCGTTTTAAACCAGAAGCTCCACCGAGAGTTATTGCTACACCTAATTTTAGAGTCGACCCTGATGACTAGTGATTTGATGAGTGGAGGGGGAAAAATAAGCAGCAGGAGGGGTGAAAGAAGCACAGATCCATAGGATGAATAGAGCTGAAGCAGAGAGATTCTTGCACTGCAGGCCATCAGGTACAGGTTTCTCTCCAGCAAAGAAAATAGTGAGCAGCACAAGAGTGATATCACCCCAATCTCATGAGACTAGCAGTCAGAGGCAGCCTCCCCTTAGATGATCTCACACTGCAGATATACAGCTATGATGCTCAAGGCACAAGAGTGCCTAGGCACAGAACATGTACTGATACTTTTCAGGAGTAGGGTACTTTTTCAGGGTATTTCCTGAGCAATGTTAAAGTATAACTAAAGGCAAAAGGTTTCTTTTTATTTTTAGATAGAGTGGAGAGATATTACAACATATGTCAGTTTTTTTTTTTTCTGTATGTGCCCCCGTTAGGTAGATTCACCCTCTCTATTTGTCCTGTTTACCATTATCACCAAGAATGAGAGTGAAAGAAAATACCTAATTTTGAGTTGTCACCAGAACAGGGATCAGGGGAAGACTTTGCAATGGGGACACTAGTCCTTGTGACCATGGAGACTACCAGGGATTTCCTTACTAACATCCTGTTTTGGCTATGGCACAGGACGTGAGAGAAACCTCTGCAATGGGACACAAATAACAAAAAAAAAAAAAAACCTTACAGGGGTTATAACTCAAGTTAGAAAAATATGTTGTCTTTAGTTCTACTTTAACTGTTCTATATTCCTTCAAAGAACCCATTTTACAGATGTGCATTGCTCTGAGACACACTGTGCCAAATCCTTGCAGTCAAATACCATTTCCCATATTCTGGCACTTAAAACCTAATGATACATGTTGATTGCCTCCACCATGACAGGTTCACTTTATTATTGTTGTAAGGCTAGACATATATTGTATCCCAGAATAAGAAGGCAGATATAAGACTTTGCGTTTGCTCTGCCTTTAGATCATGTGCCTTCAGTCACAATGACACCATATGGACGTAATTAAAGCTGACAGGCAGATGACCGTCTGCCAATTCTTTGTCAATAATTTACCTTATTCTCGTTAGTTTTGCTCTCCTGTAAAGACAGCTTCATAATATAGATAAGACTTCCCAAATCCCCCTCCACGAGCAGACTGTCCATTTGGCTTTTAACGTAACAACTGCGTTGCTCTCCAAATTCATTAAATAATATAATACAATCTAGTGGATGCACATTATCTAGTATTCTGCATCTGCAATTTGTCAAAGTGTCACCTTTATTGCCACAAAATTAAATAAGCCGCAATGTATAATGTAGAATGAATGTCAATAGATGTATTAATATTTTGAAATCGACTTTAAATGATTAGTGTGCTTAATATTGGTATGTCCATTGAAGATGGACAAATCCCAATGAAGAACCCACTGGTTTTCCTTATCCGCTGGGGACTTCAGAGACATAGACCCAATAAAGCAACCATTGGATTTCCTCATCTGCTGGCAACTTCAGGGACAACGACCCAATGAAGAACCCACTGGTTTTCCTTATATGCTGGGGACTTCAGAGACAAATACCCAATGAAGGACCCACTGGTTTTCCTTATCTGCTGGGAAATTCAGAGACAAAGACCCAATGAAGCACCCAATGGTTTTCCTTGTCTGCTGGGGACTTCAAAGGCAAACATTTCTCATTGGTGTCAGCTAGTCATGGTGCTTACAGCCCTGGAGTCTTGCCTCTCCTCTTGCAATCTTGGTAATGGAAAATCCAACAGTTGAGAATCAGTTGAGAATCAGAACAGTTGAACTCCAGGCAGATATAAAAGGCATAAATTAATGCAGTTCTGTACTCATTAATATAACATTATATACCCCCCGAGGGGCTACTGGGAGTGTACCCAGATCTCCCAATTTAGTACAGAAGCTGCCAGTAACACAAACTCATTCCCACACATGCCAACAACTTAGGCTCAGTCTAGGAGATGTCTTTTCTGGAGGTAGCAGGCAATGGCCAGCATATTTAGGACCCTACAGCAGCAATCCATATATAGCAAACTCTGGCACTAAGGCCAGCCATAGACGGTGCAAATTTGTTTTCTGAAACCATTGGCTGCAGGAAAGAAATTTGCATGATTCCCCATCAACACAAACAGTATTGCCAGGGGAATCCCTCCTACCAAGCAACTGGCTTCTCCTGGCAGGGGGTCAGGGCGGGCAGGGGAAGCCGCCCCCACCAGAAGACATTGATTATCGCTAGCGGCTACAGCAGACGCTTGTGAAAATCGCAAGAGAATCCAGCTGGCTGGTTGTATGCGAGTTGGTACATTCAGCCTGCCAATTAATGGTTTGAATCTTGGGCTGGTTCCTGCTGAACAGGCCAAGATTCGAACTAGGTATGACCGGCCTTAGTTCCCATCTGGCACTTGCACAACCAATAGCTTCTCTTAACTTCCTCTCCCATTTGCATTGCTGCTGTGGATGAGCACCACCTTCAGTGGTAGAATATAGACTGCACCTGTGTACACCCTGTATAATTCATCTGATTCTACCATCCCATGGCCCTCCACTGTGCCTTCTCCAGGAGTGAAAAATCCAGGCCCACTATCAACTGATCTTTTTACCGCAACAGGTCATGATGCCATCATGATGTCCCTGGAGTTTTTAGGACCAGGTGAGGACCCTGCTAAGAGACTCTTCTTTCAGCCAATAGGAAGAAGATAGAAAACTTTGGACCTGGCGTGTGACATGATCGTAAATGGGGCGCTTAATTTTGGCCTTTTTGAAAAAAGGAATGGGGGAATAGTTAGAGTGAGTTGGTATAGAGAAACTGTTTTTTTTTTGAGGTGGTGGTGGTGGTGGGGGGTGTCCAGGGTAAAACTTTAGTTCTTCCCACTCTATCCAAAACTAAAATAAATTTAGGCGAGGAGTAGGCTTTAAAGAGAACCCTAGCTGAGCTGTCTTTAATCCAATTCTGCCTGGACCCACAAAGTTGCACACCATTAAAGTGGTTGTAAACCTTTACAACATACTTTTTACTACAGGTAACCCTATAATAAGGATTACCTGTAGCTACCCTGGATATCTCCTAAACCTGAATGGTTTAGGAGATATCCCCTGAATTTGCATGTGCCGACGTCATCGGCACATGCGCACCGAAGCAAACTGAAGCAATGGCACGTATGTGCCATATCTTCAGTGAGTGTGCCGTTACTGGCGGCTCCCACGCATGCTCCAGAGTGACGTCATTGTGGCTCCGGCCAATCACAGCGCCGGAGCCCGCAATGCCCGGAAGTAACTCCGGGAGCGATGTCAGCCGCCGGAGCGGTGTACGAGGACAGTTGCAGAGGCTTCGATCTCAGGTAAGCAATTCATAATGAGCTAGTATGCTATGCATACTAGCTCATTATGCCTTTGTCTTGCAGGTTTTTTGTTTTTTTCGTCCTAGGGTTTACAACCACTTTAACCACTTTCCCAGGATTCCTCTTACAAGACATAATGAAAAATAAATACCCTTCTCAAGAAAAGTTTTTTTTTTTCTCAGTTCAGGCTGTGTTCTTTGTCGTTCACAGCATAATAGAATGCATTTGACATTACACAGATCACCCGCGTTATTAAACGGTGACCCGAAGTTCAAATATTGACTTTGAACTCCATTCTGTTTTCCTAGTCTAGATTCATTAAATGCCCATTTATACTTGGCAGAATGCATTTGGCACCTCTGGCCAGTGTAAGTCACGGGGGCAAGTAAGTTCCCAGGATTTTCCTCTGTGCTTCTGTCTTGACTTTGATTCCAGGCAGATGTTTATATTGAAGCCATGTTCAAAGAGCACGGCTTTCAAAGCGGCATCAAGGCAAGAGAAGAGGTAAAGAAAGAAAGGACTTGAGCTAATAACAAGCGTGACCTTTCTCCCCATTCCTTGGTTTCTGCATCCAACGTCTTGAGACAGAGCAGCTGCCAAAATATATTGTAATGCTGGCTTCTTAATTGTATCTTGCAGGATAGCAACATGAGAAATCTTGGTATAATTAACCGGAGTCATTAACGCCCAATTATCATTCGGTGATAAACACGATGTTCTTAAAGTGGAACTCCTTCAAGAAGCAAGTTTAAACTTACCTGTTTGGTGGCAGGTGTGCTGGCAATTACCTCTTGCAGATCTTGGTATGCCGATACTATCTGACACCTCTAATTTGTCAATGAGCGTGTCCCTCCCGCTAGCCACTGTGGTTCCAACCCCTACATCAGTGTAGGAAGCAGCAATGATCTAAGAGATGTCGGAAGGAACCACAGTGGTTTCTGGGAGAAGCACAGGCTTTTACCAGTTTTGTTTTTTTCTTTTTTCCTTTTTTTGCCCCTCGGCATACAATTGGGGAGGTAGACTCAATAGGAAGTAAGGAAAATCCTCTCTTAGACAGTTGTGACTTGAACGAGTGTCACCAGTGGAAGACTTCTTCTATATTCCTGTTCTGGTGACAACTCAAAATTTTGGACAATCCTAATACTTTCAGTCCCTGTGACAATGGTTACTAAGCAAAAAGGATGAATCTCTCCAGCAGGGACACAGACAGCGACAAATACCTGACATGGTTGCTAACTCTACTCTATTCTATCTAAAACAGTGGCCTCAAAACTGCGGCCCAGAGGTCAAATGTGGCCTTTGCTTGTTTTTATCCAACCTTTGGGGCACTATTCCTCCCACTGACACAGATGATGGGGCACTATTCCTCCCACTGACACAGATGATGGGGCACTATTCCTCCCACTGACACCAACAATGGGGCACCTTTACTTCCCTGATAGCAATGATGGGCACTATTCTTCCCACTTACACCAATGATGGGGCATTATTCTTTCCACTGACAACAACGATAGGGCACTATTCCTCCCACTGACACCAATGATGGGACACTATTCCTCCCACTGACATCAGTGATGGGGCACTATTCCTCCCATTGACACCAATGATGAGGCACTATTCCTCCCACTGACACCAATGATGGGGCATTATTCTTCCAACTGACAACAATAATGAGACACTATTCCTCCCGCTGATGCCAATGATGAGCCACTATTCTTCTCACTGACACCAATGATAGGGCATTATCCAGTGAAACTTTAATATTGGTGTCCGGAAAACTTGTCAGGAGTGAAACATTTAGTGCTCTTAATTGACATAAGTACACACTATATCCAGTGAAGTGACTGGCTTCAGGTGATATACAGAGATGAAACAAATCCTCCTACATAAGTTGTACCTGTTTATTTGTAGTCATCTCTCCTCTACATCCATTCAAAGTCCAGAATTTATAAAGACTGTCTGAGCTTTCAGAAAACAGAGGGTGGAGTTACTCTCTGCAGAGCTCAGTGAGGAGAGCTCTGACAGCTGATCAGAGGGAAGGGACATCCCCACACCCCCCCCCACCCCCAACACACAGGAACAAAACTGAGGCTGTCAATCACAGGCTGCGTGCTGGAACTCCCTCCCCTGTCACCTTTTTTGTCTTGGTGTCAGGAAAGCTTGTCAGAAGAGATTCAGGTTTATCGCTGAGGAACTAGGCAGCAGAGAGAAATTGTCAGAAACCATGAAATGATTTCAGAGACAGAAGTACAGTTAAATCACACTTGTTTAATAATAAAAGTAAAAAAAACAAACGTAAAAACATAGCCAAGGTTCAACCGGAACGGATAGTCAGCCAAGCCAGAAGTCAGAGATCAATGTACAGTACCTGACCGCAAGAATGTGTTTCCAGAGCGAACCCATCGCGCTGGTTCTCGACGACAAGGTACTGTACATCTTGCGCTGGCTCGCTCATCGGGAAAGGAAAACTGCGTTTTTTCCTTTCCCGATGAGTGACAAGCATTGCTGACAAGTGTCTGGTATGAATCATGAGGGGGAACACCGCGCCAAATTTTAAATAAAAAAACGGCATGGGTTCCCCTCCAGGGGCATACCAGGCCCTTAGGTCTGGTATGGATTTTAAGGGGAAAAAACGGCGTGGGGGTCCCCACGAAATCCATACCAGACCTTTATCCGAGCACGCAGCCCGGCCGGTCAGGAAAGGGGGGTGGGGACGAGCGAGCGCCCCCCCCCCTCTTGAACCGTACCAGGCCGCATGCCCTCAACATGGGGGGGTGGGCGCTTTGGGGCAGGGGGGAGCTGCCCCTTATGACGTCACAGTCTCATCATGCCCCGGGACTGTGATGTCATAAGGGGGCAGGGTCAAGCGGGGTCACTGGGTGACATCACCAGGTGACCACGCCCCATGCCTATATAAGTCGATGCGCACCTCGCACACAGCATTACAGTGGGAGAGAGCGTTGTGTCAACATCGGAAGAAGAGAAGAGGGAACAAGATGATGGAGAAGACCAGGCCACTGCTAGCAAAAGAGCGGCAAAAGAGCAGAAGATAGCGGAGGAGCCCGGCAGAAGAACCGGAGAGTGGGAGAAGAACCGGACACCGGGAGAAGAGGCCAGAGAGAGCGGAGAAGTCGGAAGAAAACCCTGCCTAATAAATTAATTTAAAAACCTGTGTAGTGTGTTTTTTTTATTGACACTTCTTCCCCCAGGTGAATGGGTAGGGGTACGATGTACCCCATACTCATTCACATAGGGTGGGGGGCCGGGATCTGGGAGCCCCCTTATTAAAGGGGGCTCCCGGATTCCGATAAGCCCTCCGCCCGCAGACCCCGACAACCAACGGCCAGGGTTGTCGGGAAGAGGCCCTTGTCCTCATCAACATGGGGACAAGGTGCTTTGGGGTGGGGGGCCGCAGGGTGCCCCCCTGCCCCAAAGCGCCCACCCCCATGTTGAGGGCATGCGGCCTGGTACAGTTCATGTTATTAATTGTTTTTAATGCAGCTGAATAATGCAAAAATAATTTTAGGAGTGGAACTCCACTTTAACCACTTCAATACCAGGCACTTAGACACCTTCCCGCCCAAGCCAATTTTCAGCTTTCAGCACTGTCGCAATTTGAATGACATTTGCGCGGTCATGCTACACTGTACCCAAACTCATTTTTTATCATTTTGATCCCACAAATAGAGCTTTCTATCGGTGGTATTTGATCACCTCTGCGATTTTTATTTTTTGCGCAACAAATAAAAAAAAACAAAAATTTTGAAAAAAAAACAAGTTTTTCTTTGTTTCTGTTAAATTTTTTTGTAAATAAGTACATTTTCTTCTTCAATGATGGGCACTGATATGGCTGCACTGATAAGGTGGCACTGATGGGCACCGATGAGGTGGCACCAATGAGGTGGTACTGATGGGCACTGATGATGGGCACTGATAGGCGACACTGATGGGCACTGATATGGCTGCATTGACGGGCACTGATAAGGTGGCACTGATGGGCACCGATGAGGTGGCACCAATGAGGTGGCACTGATGGGCACTGATGATGGGCACTGATAGGCGGCACTGATGGGCACTGATAGATGGCACCGATGGGCACTGATACGTGGCACTGGTTTGCGGCACTGATGGGAACTCATAGGTGGCACTGATGGGCACTCATAGGTGGCACTGATAAGTACTTATGGGTGGCACTGGTGGGTACTTATGGGTGGCACTGATAGGTGGCACTGATTGGCACTGATAGGTCGCACTGATGGACACCGATGGGTGGCACTGATGACACTGATGGGTGGCATTGCTGGGCATTACTCATTTCATCTATTACTCTATAGTGCCAGTCAGTGCCCATTTGTGGGCACTGATTGGCACAGATTGGGCACATGTGGATGGCCATGAGGGATGTACCTGGCCATCCACATGTTGGGGGCTTCCCTGGTGGTCCTGGCAGCTTCCCTGGTGGTCCAGTGTGGGCATTCGAGGGGGGGACTGCGCTGATAAACAATCAGCGCAGTCTCCTCCTGTCAGGAGAGCCGCTGATCGCCTCTCCTCTACTCGTGTCTGTCAGACGCGAGTGAGGAAAAGCCGATTAACGGCTTTCCTGTTTACATCGTGATCAGCCGTGATTGGACACGGCCTATCACGTGGTAAAGAGCCTCCATCAGAGGCTCTTTACCGAGATCAGTGTAGTGGTGTGTCAGACTGACACACCGCACCACCAATCGCCACGATGTGTGCCCCCACGGGCGCGCGGCGGCTATTATCCTGAAGAACATCATATGATGCCCAGTCAGGATAACTGAACCACCGCCCGGCCGTCATTTTGCTATAGGCCGGACGGGAAGTGGTTGAGAAGGCAGGACTGACGAGCAGGATATCATCAACAGCTGAGTGCCTGTGGAGAGATAGGAGCTGGCAATTAGCCGACAGCTGAGCTGCCAGCTCAGAGAAGGAAGCCCTGAGCCCAGCCCTGACAGAAATGACACTAAAACCCCTTTCACACTGGGGCATTTTCAGGCATTTTCAGGCGCTTTAGCGTTAAAAAAAAGCGCCTGTAAAGCGCCTGAAAGAAGCCTCATCTGCAATCCCAATGTGAAAGCCCGAGCCCTTTCACACTGCCAGCGCCCAAAAAACGCTGGTAAAGCGCCGCTTAATACCCTTTTCACACTGGGGCGTTTTTCCAGATGTTTTTCGAGCGCTGGCAGTGCGAAAGGGCTCAGGCCATTGGCACACCCAGCCCGGTGGCAAAAACACGAAAGCGCTGCAAAGAAGCTGCTTGCGGGCTTTCACATTGGGATTGCAGATGAGGCTTCTTTCAGGTGCTTTTTTTAACGCTAAAGCGCCTGAAAAACGCCCCAGTGTGAAAGGGATCTTAGTGCTCTGGACTGAGACAAGCGCACACTATAGAGGGATATGCTTTGTTCATATTTCATGTCTGATGTTTACAAGCACTTTAATGCCTATCTGTCATGCTAGCTTCAGCCAGTTGCCTTGCAGTGTCTTTTTGGGGCAGCGCGGCAGCCAGGCACCCTGCATTTTCAAGAAGACAAGGTCAGCATTAGCAGCACATATATCTGTATATTCCTTCGGGTCTCAGCCACTCCATTTGGATGAGCGGAAGTTGACATCTGCTACAAATAATTGCACATTGCATAGAACTCTTAATTAAATAAGCCAGCATCCCTTTTTTTTTTGTCTTTACTGGAATTCTACATTACGATCTTTTTTTTTTTTTAACCTACAAACACGGCTCCGTCAACATAGCTAATTTCTGTTTTTCCCACATGAAATAGACGGGAGGGCTGTCAGCGTTTGCAGGAGATAAATTAGGGCTCCTCGCGCGGGCTTGCCTCATTGGCTGGCGCTGTCGGGTCCTTTTTTTTTAGTCAGACATTACGGCGGCCTCACGCCTCGTCAACTAACCGTTCCTGAAGCCTCCCTTCCATCTGAATTTATCATAAATGTTTCAGCAGAGCAAAAGTCATTTCATAGTTGATGGGCTAGTCAGGTCCGTGGAATCTTGATGAGTTCTGAGGCATATGTGCCAAAAGTTAGATGAATTACAATATTCCCAAGAAGATATATAATGAGTCAGTGAATTAGCTCCATTTGTGAAAGATGGTTAATAGGAAGTTCTATCAGATGTTCCAGCAGGGGGGCGGCCTGCCCCCCCAGACCCCCCCCCTCCCCCCCCTCGGCTCATGGGGCATTCTTTCTTAACGGTTAACCCTCACGTGGAATGCTTTCATATGCCAACGTAGAAGTCAAGATCGGATAATGAGGAGCTCCTATGGAGTTTAATTGAAAGAATAAATTATACGCCCAATGTGGTAATATGAAGGTGGCCATTGAGTGACCAGACCAACGTATGGATTTAAAAATTCCTGACATATACAAATACACAACAATACTATTATATATATATATATATTAAAAAAAATTAAAAAATTTTATCCTTTAAAGCAGTATTAACCACTTGACAACCGCCCTATAGTATTGCTACAGTGCTGCCGTTCTGTGCAGAATCAGAGAATCAGTTGTACACTGTATTACCAAAAGTATTAGGACGCCTGCCTTTACACACATGAACTTTAATGGCATCCCGGTCTTAGTCCGTAGGGTTCAATATTGAGTTGGCCCACCCTTCGCAGCTATAACAGCTTCAACTCTTCTGGGAAGGCTGTCCACAAGGTTTAGGAGTGTGTCTATGGGAATGTTTGACCATTCTTCCAGAAGCACATCTGTTAGGTCAGGCACTGATGTTGGAGAGACGTCCTGGCTCGCGGTCTCCGCTCTAATTCATCCCAAAAGTGTTCTATCGTGTTGAGGTCAGGACTCTGTGCAGGCCAGTCAAGTTCCACCACAAACTCACTCATCCATGTCTTTATGGACCTTGCTTTTTGCACTGGTCCAAATCATTTAGTGGAGAGGGGATTATGGTGTGGGGTTGTTTTTCAGGGGTTGGACTTGGCCCCTTAGTTCCAGTGAAGGGGACTATTAACCACTTGCCGACCGCCTCACGCAGATATACTGCGTCAGAAGGGCTCGTACAGGCAGAAGCAAGTACCTGTACGTTCCCCTTTAAGAGACGGCCAGCGGGCACGGGCGGCAAGCTCCATGAGTCGGGTCGCGGGTCCCATGGACTCGATCGCCGCGGGGATAGCGGCGATCGCCTCACGGGGAGGAAGAACGGGGAGATGCTGATGTAAACAAGCATCTCCCCGTTCTGCCTAGTGACAGTGTCACTGATCTCTGCTCCCTGTCATCGGAGCAGAGATCAGTGACGTCACAAACACAGCCCATCCCCCCCACCGTTAGAAACACGCCCCTAGGACACACTTAACCCCTACACTGCCACCTAATGGTTAACCCCTTCACTGCCAGTGTCATTTACACAGGAATCAATGCATTTGTATAGCACTGATCGCTGTATAAATGTAAATGGTCCCAAAAATATGTCAAAAATGTCCGATGTGTCTGCCATAATGTCGCAGTCACAATAAAAATCGCTGATCGCCGCCATTTCAAAAAAAAAAATTAATAATAAAAATGCCATAAAACTATCCCCTATTTTGTAAACGCTATAACTTTTGCGCAAACCAATCAATAAACGCTTATTGCGATTTTTTTTACCAAAAATTTGTAGAAGAATAAACTGAGGAAAAAATTGATTTTTTTATATATTTTTGGGGGGATATTTATTACAGCAAAAAGTAAAAAATAATGCGTTTTTTTTTTCAAAATTGTCGCTCTTTTTTTGTTTATAGAGCAAAAAATAAAAAGCGCAAAAATGATCAAATACCACCAAAAGAAAGCTCTATTTGTGGGGAAAAAAAAAGGACGTCAATTTTGTTTGGGAGCCACGTCGCACGACCGCACAATTGTCAGTTAAAACGACGCAGTGCCGAAACGCAAAAAGTGCTCTGGTCAGGAAGGGGGTAAATTCTTCCGGGGCTGAAGCGGTTAAAGTTCATGTGGGTGTAAAGGCAGGCGTCCCAATACTTTTGGTAATATAGTGTACGTAATTCTGCACTTTTGCATAGGGGGGGGAGTGCGATTCGTAAAGAAACAAATCGGACATCTCTAGAGAGCAAGGGCTACCGCATGTATGAATGAGCTCTTTGCGTCCATCTCTTTGCGCCGTGTTCTCTTTTCTCTCTCTTCCTTATTAATTTTCGAATTAATTATTTCATTAAAAAGCGAGTCATGTGACACACTACATCCATATTGAGGTGCTATAATAACGTCATATACTTTATATTTTCCAGGGTTGGCATTACTTCTTCATTACGGTGAAGAACCCAGGTGACAAGCCTTGATGTATGCCAGTTGGCAAGTGTTTCTTCAGCTATTAAGCATTGCACCCTTCTTCCCATTAGAAATATGAACACAAAGTAAACATGATGTCATTTTTTAAAATAATAAATATACTTCAACCCAGGCTGAACTTTAAGTGAGTCTTCCCGAGGGCAATCGGGTTGTTTTAATGCGTCTTCTTCAGCTTCCAGGAAGTGAAAAGGACGTTGCATTTCTGGCAGGATCAATGATGTTTTCCATATTTGCTGAAAATGTTCTTAGCCTTAAAGACACAAAAAAAAAATAATGCAGCCACCAGACTAGGGTTGCCACCTTTTCTTCAAGTCAAACCCGAACACTTCAGCGTCGCACAGCAATTTTTTTTTCATAGTATGCGTAGATAAACTATGCATAGATGTTGCTATTAAGTAAGTTAATCACAAGAGTTCCCCTTTACATCAGAGTCCACAGAATTTCCCTTTTACATCTAAACTTGCAGAGTTCCCTTTCACTGTGACTCTGCAGACTCTGATGTAAGGGAGAACTCTGGGGACTCCAATATAAGGGATGCTCTGGTGTACATAGAGGACTCAGATGTAAAGGGGAGCTCTGATGTAAGGGGTGCTCTGAGAACCCTGATTTACCTTAGCGTACTCACTTAGAGGCAGGAGAGAGAAGGAGGGAGACTTAGTCCAGTCTGAATAATGTGTCCGGGTCTCAGACACTCTGAAACCCGGACGCACGATTACAAACCTGAACTGTCCGAGTGAATCCCAGACAGGTGGCAACCCTAACCAGACTGGAATGCTTCAACATACAGTATTACATTTTTGTTCTTCGGTTTAACCCCTTCGCAAGTGCGCTATAGCCGAATGACGGATACCGCGCCCACTGTATGACATCCTCCCATGCCCCCTGCGGCGCGCATCGGCAGTGATCTGTGATTCCTTTGTCCTTCAGGCCTAGCTGATCACAGATTGGGGTAAAGAGCCAATCACAGGGGCTCTTTGCCATGTGATCAGCTGTGTCCAATCACAGCTGATCATGGATGTAAACAGGATTTGCCGGTTATCGGCAATCCTCCCCTCACGGTGACAGTTTGTGAGGAGAGCTGAAAACCGGCAAATCCACACAGAGGACATCTGCACTGAAAATCAGGGTACTAATCATCAGTGCAGCCCCAACAGTGCCCACTAATGCTGCCAATCAGTGCCCACTAGTGCTTCCAATTTGTGCCCATCTGTGCTGCCAATCTGTGCCCACTAGTGCTTCCAATTTGTGCCCATCCATGCTGCCAATCAGTGCCCACTAGTGCTTCCAATTTGTGCCCATCCATGCTGCCAATCTGTTCTCACTAGTGCTTCCAATTTGTGCCCATCTGTGCTGCCAATCTGTGCCCACTAGTGCTTCCAATTTGTGCCCATCCATGCTGCCAATCAGTGCCCACTAGTGCTTCCAATTTGTGCCCATCCATGCTGCCAATCTGTTCTCACTAGTGCTTCCAATTTGTGCCCATCTGTGCTGCCAATCTGTGCCCACTAGTGCTGCCAATTTGTGCCCACCCATGCTGCCAATCTGTGCCCACTTTTGCTTCCAATTTGTGTCCACCCGTGCTGCCAATCTGTGCCCACTAGTGCTTTCAATTTGTGCCCATCCGTGCTGCCAATCTGTGGCCACTAGAGCTGCCAATCTGTTCCCACTAGTGCTTCCAATTTGTGCCCACCCGTGCTGCCAATCTGTGGCCACTAAAGCTGCCAATCTGTACCCACCAGTGCTGCCAATCTGTGCCCACTAGTGCTTCCAATTTGTGTCCACCTGTGCTGCCAATCTGTGCCCACTAGTGCTTCCAATTTGTGCACACACGTGCTGCCAAGCTGTGGCCACTAGTTCTGCCAATCTGTACCCACCAGTGCTGCCAATCTGTGCCCACCTGTGCTGCCAATCTGTGGCCACCAGTGCTGCCAATCAGTGCCCATCAGTGATGCCTGTCAGTGCCAATCAGTGCCGCCTATCAGTGATGCCTATTAGTGCTTCCTATCATTGCCGCATATCAGTTCCCAGTACCGCCTGTCAGTGCCATCAGTGCTGCCTATCAATACCAATCAGTGCAGCCTCATCAGTGCCACCTTATCAGCGCCCATCAGTACATCCTATAAGTGCCCATCAGTGGTGCCCATCAGTGCAGCCTATCAGTGCCCATCAGTGCAGCATGACAGTGAAGGAGAAAAATTACTTATTTACAAAATTTTATGCTAGAAACTAAAAAAAAAAATAAAAAATTTTCTGTCCTATTTCGTTTGTTTAGCAAAAAATAAAAATGCATTGGTGAATAAACACCACATATTCATTGGTCTTGGGCAGGTGGTTGTTAAGGAGCCTGTGTTCCGTCAGATTAGGCAACCCATCAGATTTTGGCCATGTTGGTACACCCCGCACTCGTCCACACTAATAGGGCGTACACACGGTCGGACTTTGTTCGGACATTCCGACAACAAAATCCTAGGATTTTTTCCGACGGATGTTGGCTCAAACTTGTCTTGCATACACACGGTCACACAAAGTTGTCGGAAAATCCAATCTTTCTGAACGCGGTGACGTAAAACACGTACGTCGGGACTATAAACGGGGCAGTGGCCAATAGCTTTCATCTATTTATTCTGAGCATGCGTGGCACTTTGTCCGTCGGATTTGTGTACACACGATCGGAATTTCCGACAACGGATTTTGTTGTCGGAAAATTTTATCTCCTGCTGTCCAACTTTGTGTGCCGGAAAATCCGATGGAAAATGTCCGATGGAGCCCACACACGGTCAGAATTTCCGACAACACGCTCCGATCGGACATTTTCCATCGGAAAATCCGACCGTGTGTACGGGGCATAAGCCTACAGTCTGAAGTCGCCAAGTGGACATCTTTTTGCACCCACCGAAGTCTTGCATTTCACATTTATTTTTACTAATAAACCGAGCTTATATCGTGAAATACAGTATTTAGAAATCCGTGACACTGTTTTGATGTTGAATTTTAAAAGCAGCGGCAAGCCTGCTGATCTCACACGTTTGCTAATCTGAACACCGCTGGAGAGTGTCACGGATTTCTAAATAATGTATTTCACTATACAAGCTCGGTTTAGTGGTAAAAATAAGTGTACGACGGACGGGAAGGTTGCGATCGCCGCAAGCACCCCCACAACCCCCAAGCATTAGACGGACTGACCTTAGGAGGCAGAGGGAGGGAAAAGCCGGGCCGACGCTTCTCCTTCCTGCTGAACAGGAACTGTGCCCTGACTGAGACACGATTGGCCTGGGAGTCCTGAGACTAGTGCGTTTGTGGTGCATTTTTGGTGCGCTTCCCATTGACTTCAATGGAAAGTGCTTCTTTGGTGGGCTTTTTAAAAGTTCTTTTTACTTGATGATCCCGCTAGTAACCCGCTTCCTGTCCTAAGGTGACACTCTCATTCCACTGTATCTATGGAGTAGCAGCATTTTAATGCTAGAAGAGGAAGTTTGTTAGCAGTGCTACAGAGCTCATCACCCTCTCCTCATCCCCATAAAATGGGGGAGACGATTTGCCGTTCACCGAGGTGAACTAAACAGGATTGTAATATTCCCTAGCATTTGATCCTAAGAGAAAATAGCCTAAAGAACATTTGACCAAAAGAGTTAAAGAACATTCAGCAAAAATGGAAAATAGACACACTATAAACACTATGAGCTTAGGACATTGGGCCAGAAGAGAAAACAATATAGCAAGCTGCTCGCTATGGTGGCAGACACTGAAGAGGAGTTGCAGACATGGAACCCAGAAGAGGAGGTGCAGGCAGGGACCCCAGAAGAGGAGGTGCAGGCAGGGACCCCAGAAGAGGAGGTGCAGGCAGGGGACCCCAGAAGTGGAGGTGCAGGCAGGGGACCCCAGAAGAGGAGTTATAGCCTGTGCCCACCATGCAGTCTCTGCCTACCATGCAGCCTTTGTCCACCAATGCAGCATATGCCCACCAATGCAGCCTGTGCCCACCATGTAGCCTCTGTCCAACATGCAGCCTCTATCCACCATGCAGCCTCTGCCCACCATGCAGCTTGTGTCCACCATGCAGCTTCTGCCCACCATACAGCCTGTGTCCAACCTGCAGCCTGTGCTCACCATGCAGCCTCTGCCCACCACGCAGCTTCTGTCCACCATGCAGCCTGTGACCACCATACATCCTCTGCCCACCATGCAGCCTGTGTCCACCATGAAGCCTTTGCCCACCATCCAGCCTGTGTCCACCATGTAGCCTCTGCCCACCATGCAGCCTGTGTCCACCAATGCAGCCTGTGTCCAACATGCAGCCTCTGCTCACCATGCAGCGTCTGTCCACCATGCAGCCTGTGTCCGTGTCCACCATGCAGCTTCTGCCCACCATGCAGCCTGTGTCCAACATGCAGCCTGTGTCCACCATGCAGCCTATGTCCAACATACAGCCTGTGTCCACCATGCAGCTTCTGCCCACCATACAGCCTGTGTCCACCATGCAGCTTCTGCCCACCATACAGCCTGTGTCCACCATGCAGCTTCTGCCCACCATACAGCCTGTGTCCACCATGCAGCCTCTGCCAACCATGCATCATACCTGTGCAGGCGAGGAGAGGAACAGAAGAGCCGCCCAGATTATCAGAGTGCAGGGAACACAGTGATAACAGCTTTCATTTCAATTGCTGTGTTCCCGACGCTCAACGTCACATACAGCCCCGCCCCCTGGCTGGGGAACTTTAATTGACAGATTGCCCATCCTGGGATTTGATGGGTGATCCCTCTATCAAAGTCCAGGGACCAGGAGGAGGGGCTATATGTGACAGCGAGTGGCGGGAAACACAGCAATGTGAAATGAAAGCTAATATTGCTGTGTTCCCTGCGCTCTGATCATCCGGGCGGCTGTCCTTTCTCTTCCCCTCCGTGATCGCTGGGAGACTCCCATTCAACCCAGTGGAATTTTTGAGGGCTGTTGTTAAGATCCATGAGTTTATTGAAAAAATGTTTTAATAAAATTGAAAAAATATAGCACACAACAGGAGCAAGTGTTGACGCATTTCATACCAATGGGCGCTTAATCAGTTATGGCTCGTACCACAGAACATGAACATGGACAAAAAATCAAAAACATCCAAAAAGCACAGGACGAAACCGGAGCAAGTGTTGATCCACCATAATGTCGCAGTCACGATAAAAAGCGCAGATCGCTGCCATTACTAATAAAAAAAAAATAATAATAAAAATGCCATAAAACGATCCCCTATTTTGTAGATGCTATAACTTTTGCGCAAACGCTTATTGCAATTTTTTTTTACCAAAAATATGTAGAAGAATACATATAGGCCTAAACTGAGGGAAAAAATAGTGTTTCATATATTTTTGGGGGTATTTATTATAGCAAAAAGCAAAAAAAAAAAGCGTTTTTTTTTTTTTCAAAATTGTCGCTCTTTTTTTGTTTATAGCGCAAAAAATAAAAACCGCAGAGATGATCAAATACCACCAAAAGAAAGCTCTATTTGTGGGAAAAAAAGGACGTCAATTTTGTTTGGGTGCAACCTCACACGACCGCGCAATTGTCAGTTAAATTGAAGCAGTGCCGAATCGCAAAAATTGCTCTGGTCAGGAAGGGGGGTAAAATCTTCCGGGGCTGAAGCTGTTAAAGGCAGCCCATGGTTTATGAATAGGCTGTCGACACTCTACAGATGAAAAAAAAATTGAATACGCATTATGGTGCACTACGGTGCATAATGCATTGGAACTTACCATACAATTTGTTGGGTTGCCATTCACAGTAAAAGAGCACCCCAATGCAATGCACATAGAACAGGTACAATGTCATGCATTATGGTAATGCGCGTCAATGCGTTCTTTAACGCCTGCATTGTAGCCGCGTACAAGTGTGAATTGGCTAATACCAAGAGACATCCATTCTCTCAGCATACCAGTATAAAATGTCTCTTTCAGTAAAAGGTTTTTGCAGTTGGGCATATGAAGCTGACAGGCATGACTTGCTGTTGGGATTAGTAACATGGTCTTCGTGGTGCAGTACACATTTGTTCAACTTGTGTAAAACGCCTATGTGATCAATGTGTGACAAGAATGTCATTTGTTCCTTGCTGTACAATGCTCTAGGAACAACTTACTCAATTCCACTATAGTGTCATCTTAATAATAGGGCTTGCCAACCCTGTTTACATGTAGTTCATTTATTGTAGCAATATTTTGGGGGGGGTTGTGACAAGATACAGTACACAATATACATAATGTTCCAAATTTTAGCAAAGTGCGCTATAGGGAGATTGGTACAGAGTGAACAAGCTGCATGTAATTTGAGCCTAGTTGCTCCCTCAAATTCAAACATGAATGGGTACCCTCTGTTTGACACATTTCTTTCCCCAGAATTTGCAATATCTTTAATAGGGCCCCCCATCTTTTCCTCAGAATTGTGTAACAGAGATTGTGTTATGGGGTGATTCGCAAAAGGGGTGAGGCTAGCAAGAGACAAAGCTGACATGAAGGTGTTAACAAAAAAGGTAACACTAGTGAGCAAACTAGCGAGGAACTATGGAAAGCACAGCAATGAAAACCATCCCAAAGAAGAAGAAATGCAAGAAAGCAAAGTGGCTAATTATCTGATGAGGCTACAAATAGCTGAACAAAGAAGGAAGGCAAAAGGCAATGGAGGAAGTGGAAACTATACCCAACTGAATGCAGATTTCCAGAGGATAGCAAGAAGAGACAAAAAGACCCTCTTATGCCGCGTACACACAGGCGGACTTTTCGACCGGACTGATCTGACGGACTTTTCGACAGACTTCCGACGGACTTTCCCAACGAACGGACTGGCCTACACACGATCACACCAAAGTCCGACGAATTCGTACGTGATGACGTACACCGGACTAAAATGAGGAAGTTGATAGCCAGTAGCCAATAGCTGCCCTAGCGTCGGTTTTCGTCCGTCGGACTAGCATACAGACGAGCAGATTTCTCAATAGGAACTGGGTCCGGCGGAGTTCCGACGTAAAGATTTGAAACATGTTCCAAATCTAAAGTCCATCAGATTTTCGACCGAAAAAGTCAGCTGCAGGTCCGATGAAGCCCATACACGGTCGGATTGTCCGCCAGACTCAGTCCATCGGGACAGTCCGGTCGAAAAGTCCGCCCGTGTGTACGCGGCATTAAACAATTAATGCAAAAAGTTACGTAGGTGTACTAGACGGCTTGCTACACAGGTCATCTGCTCTGGATTATCCCCGGGAACCGCCACGGACGATTACAGATCTCCGACAGGTGGTGAGACTAACAGAACCGAATGCACCATGCTACCATTTTATTGGACGCTTTTTTTAAAACATTTGTTTGTAAGTTCAATGCATTAAGGGTAGGGGGTCTTTCAGATAAATAAAAGCTTTACAGTTTTACAATATGAGGCTTCCTTCTCCCTTTCTTAGCTTGAGTATTATGAAAAACTCTCAGCTGATTGGATCCTGGTGAATCAGAGGACGCAAGTGTCTGTCTTCATTTTGGCTGATTATCTTCTGAGGGTCGGACGGATGTTCGTTTGGCAGTGATGCTAGACACCTCACATATACAAAGAGGCTCTTATCGATCTCGAATCTGGCGAGTGCAATTCCTATAGGGCAGTGGTCCCCAACCTTTTTGGCACCAGAGACCGGCGCTGTTGAAGAAAATTGTGCCAAGGCCCGGGGGGGTGTATGCGGCTTTTTGCTGGCAATTTATTGGGGCAATGGCTGGTGTTAGCGCTTCAATCATCCCGGCACCATCATTGATATGATGTCAGGATGATTGAAGCACATTATTGTATTACATTGTAATATATAATTAAATAATTCAACTCACCATAATGCAGAATGTGCCAGAGTGTCACTTGCCACGTCACCTGCCACCAGATGCGGATTGTCACTTGCCACGTCGCCTGCCTTCAGATGCAACTTGCCACGTCACTTGTCACCACATGCATTTTGTTCCTTGCCACGTCACCTGCCACCAGATGTGGATTGTCACTTGCCACGTTGCCTGCCTTCATATGCAGCTTGTCACTTGCCATGTTGCTTGTTGTCACAGATGCATTTTGTCCCTTGCCACGTTGCCTGCCACCAGATGCTTTTTTGTCCCTTGCCACGTCACCTGCCACCAGATGTGGATTGTCACTTGCCACGTTGCCTGCCTTCATATGCAGCTTGTCACTTGCCATGTTGCTTGTTGTCACAGATGCATTTTGTCCCTTGCCATGTTGCCTGCCACCAGATGCTTTTTTGTCCCTTGCCACGTCACCTGCCACCAGATGTGGATTGTCACTTGCCACGTTGCCCGCCTTCATATGCAGCTTGTCACTTGCCACGTCACCTGCCACCAGATTTGGATTGTCACTTGCCAAGTCACCTGCCATCAGATGCAGCTTGTCATTTGCCACGTTGCCTGCCACCACAGGAAAATTGTCACTGCAGTGGTGGCAGCACAGGTGTGCGCATTAGTTCAGAGGCAATCCTGGAGTAGTGGGTAGTGAGGGAGAACAGCGGTAATGGGGGGCATGGGTAGTGAGAGATGATCTCATCTCCCTGCCTCACCTCCAGCAGTGTATCGGTGTTCTTCCGCACTGTGTCGGCGGAGGAGCAGTGATGGGGGTGGGCAGTGAGAGATGATCTCAGCTCTCTGCTCCCCACGCCTCACCTCCAGCATTAAAGCAGCCCCTCTGTGAGCATGGAAGAGCGGCGATGCAGGTGGGCGGCAAAAGATGATCTCATCTCTCTGCTCACTCGCCTCAGTATAGCAGCTCCACTGTGAGCATGGAACAGCGGTGATGCGGACAGGCGGTGAAAGATGATGTCATCTCTCTGCTTGCTCAGCCGCCGCCGCTCGTCAGACAGTGCAGCCTTCGCGGCCCGGCTACCAACAGGCCACGGCCCGGGGGTTGATAACCCCTGCTATAGGGAGTATAAGCACTAGATGTGGTAATGGTCGAACGTTTAAAACAGCTGATGAATCACTTATGAACTGCTACAAGCAAAGTTTTGTGTTGAACTTCGGTCCCATTTGGATTTAGAGGCTATTACTTTTTTATGCAACAATTTTAAAGCTTTTAGCACTGCTGAAGTTTGAAGGACTATTTTTATTTTTAATTTTAGTTTTGATTGCTCCCCTTTTAGAAATGTTGGTATATATTATAGCAGCTGCTCTATTACTACATTAGTATATTTTCCTAAGCGCCGGATAAGTGAGCTGTTGATCTGTGTTGTTAATGCAAAGAGTTAGAGGAAAACAACAGAATCGTAAAGCCTAGAGAGCTTTTCAGGAAAATTGGAGACATCAAGGGAGTTTTGTGCAAAGATGGGCACGATAATAGACAAAAAATGGCAAGCACCTGACAGAAGCAGAAGAGATAAAGAAGAGATGGCAAGAATACACAGAAGAACAATACAAGAATGATCTGAATGCAGTGGCGGCTGGTACTCATAATTTTAGGGGGGGGGGCGCAAACAAATTGAACAATTCTGAAAAAAAAACATCAATTGCAGCCTCACTGTACCATCAATCGCAGCCACTGTGTCATTAATCGCAGCCACTGTGCCCATCAATTGCCGCCACTGTGCCCCAAAAAATGCAGCCACTGTGCCCATCAATTGCCGCCACTCTGCCCATCAAACGCAGCCACTGTGCCCATCAATTGCTGCCTCTGTGCCCATCAAACGCAACCACTGTGCCATCAAATGAAGCCACTGTGCCATCAAAGTCACTGTGCCATCAAATGAAGCCACTGTGCCTTTAAATGAAGCCACTATGCCCCATAAAATGCAGCCACTGTGCCCCATCAAACACAGCCACTGTGCCCATCAATTGCTCCCATTGTGCCCCATTAAACGCAGCCACTGTGCCATATCAAATGCTGCCAGTGTGCCCCCCGCCGGCCCACTGTCTGCCCCTACCTGTCTCGGTGGGAAAGCTCCTCGATGTCTTCTCCCGTCCTCTCTTCCCGTCCTCTGCTATGATTGGACGCCTGGCCAATCAGGTGACGGGTAACAGATCCGCGCACCTGATTGGCGGAGAGGCGGTTTAGTGTTAGGAAAACGAATATTCATTCGCTTTTCTAACACAGCTGAGTGACCTGCGAGCGCCCAGCATGGCGCTCACAGGTCACCTTTTTTGACGCTTGAAAACCACCCCCCGCCGCTGTGCCAGGTGCCTGAATAGGGGGTGGCAGCAGTGGCCATAGATAGATTCATGCTATGCATGAATCTATCTATTGGTGCTAGAGGGGGGTGGCAGGAGAGAGGGGGCGGCGCTCGTGCGCCCTTAAAGCACGGGCCGCCGCTGTCTGAATGTGCCATATAACCACAATGATGCAGTCACTGACCTTGAACTGGATATCCTGGAGAGTGAAGTCAAGTGAGCCTTAGAAAGCATTGCTAAAAACAAAGCTAGCAAAAGTGATGGTATCCCAGCTGAGTTATTGAAAATCCTAAAAGATGATTCTGTTAAAGTGCTGCACTCAATATGCCAACAAATTTGGAAAACTCAATAATGGCCACAGGACTGGAAGAGGTCTGGTTACATTCCGATACCAAAGAAGGGCAGCGCCAAAGAATGTTCAAACTACCGTACGACCGCACTCATCTCACACGCTGGCAAGGTTATGCTGAAAATTCTACAAGCTTGGCTTCAGCAGCATGTGGTTTAGGAGATATTTTTTTTACCTACAGGTAAGCCTTATTATAGGCTTACCTGTAGGTAAAAATACAAAAAAAGGGTATACAACCACTTTAAGAAGCAACAGTTAGAACAGGACATGGAACCACTGATTCGATCAAAATTGAGAAAGGAGTGCGGCAAGGATGTATATTGTCACCCTCCTTATTTAGCTTATATGCAGAGTACATCATGCAAAAAATCAAAAGCCGGAATTAGGATTGCAGAGAGAAATATCAACAACCTGAGATATGCAGACGATACAACACTAATGGCAGAAAGCGAAGAAGAACTAAAGAGTCTCTTAATGAAGGTGAAAGAGGAGAGCGCAAAAGCTGGCCTGAAATTGAACATTAAGAAACCTAGGATCATGGCAACCGGTCCCATCACTACTTGGCAAATAGAAGGAGATGAAATGGAAACAGTGACAGATTTTATCTTCCAAGGCTCCAAGATCACAGCAGACAGTGAATGTAGCCATGAAATTAATAGACGCTTGCTTCTTGGGAGGAAAGCAATGGCAAACCTAGACAACATTATAAAAAGCAGAGACATCACCCTACTGACCAAGTGCCGTATAGTCAAAGCTATAGTATTCCCAGTAGTAACCTATGGCTGTGAAAGTTGGACCGTAAGGAAGGCTGAATGCGAAGAATTAATACTTTAGAACTATGGTGTTGGAGAAGACACTTAAAAGTCCCTTGGGCGGCAAGAATGTCAAACCAGTCAATCTTGAAGGAGACCAACCCTGAATATTCACAGTAACGACAGATCCTGAAGCTGAAACTCGAATACTTGGCCAACTAATGCGAAGAGAGGACTCATTGGAAAAGACCCTGATGCTGGGAAGCATGGAAGGAAAAAGGAGAAGAGGACAACAAAAAACAAGATGGATAGATAGCTCATCGAAACACTGAACATGAAGTTAAGCAAGGCATTGGAGGACAGAAAAGCCTGGCACGGTATGCTACATGAGGTCACAAAGAGTCGGACACAACTAAATGACTGACAACAATAACAACAAGTGAGCAAGCACAGTGTTTGGTCATAACCTAAAAGAATCATTTTCTGCATGGTTTGCTTTAAAAACCTGAAAGAATGTTATTGTTAATTCCCATTGGTTTGAAGGGGACTGTTTTTGAGGTCTGCATGGAAACCAGTGGACCATGTTAATTTTTAGGGATGGACATTACATGACACCTGCCTTTTTTAGCCAGAAAACTTTCCTCTATGCACCTCTATTTTCATTGGGTCACTAGGGGGTCTGACCCTCCTGATTTCTGGGCTTAGCTTCACCTATCTGCTGCCCTCTGTCCAATGATAGCACCCTTATGTTCCACTGAAGCCAGCATTGGGAAATTGACCTTGGGCACCCAAAGAAAAAAAGCGTGCAGCCCCTCCATGAGCTGTAAACTAGTTCAACAGCATAAATTACAAGTTTTGCCCCTTTTGCAACCACCTCCTGCTGAAGTTGCCAAGGTAATCACTTATTCTACCAACCTCTTGGCCTGGCCCTGACTAAAGCACTTTCATGGGACAGGTCAACAACAATTGGTGAAGCTTGGTCTAGACTCAGATGCCCTAAAGAAACTAGTTTCAGAAAAGCACATGGAAAAAACTTTTCTAACAAAGGCAGACATCCTGAAGTGCCCGCTCCTGGGTAAAACTTTAGTCTTATGCCGCATACACACAGTCGGACTTCACGGCAGACTTTGCCCGGCGGACTTTTCGACGGACTTTACGACAGACTTTCTGAATGAACGGACTTGCCTACACACAATCCACCAATGTCCGTCGAATTCGTACGTGATGACGTACTAACGGACTAAAACAAGGAAGTTCATAGCCAGTAGCCAATAGCTGCCCTAACGTGGCTTTTTGTCCGTCGAACTAGCATACAGACGAGCTGACTTTTCGACCGGACTCGAGTTCGACAGATTGATTTAAAACATGTTTCAAATCTAAGTCCGTCCAACTTTTGAGAAAACAAAGTCCACTGGAGCCCACACACGATCGAATTGTCTGACAAAATCCAGTCCACCGGGCAAAGTCTGCCGTAAAGTCCGCTCGTGTGTACGCGCATTATAACTAAATAAATAACAGCAACAACAATAAAAAATAAATAAATAAAATAATAATCATAATAATAATACTGTAATATATTAATAAATAAATAGATAAATAAATATAAAAAATAAATAATAAGAACAGAAAATAAATAAATATAACAAAATACATAAAAAAATAAATAAAAAGGATGGAATAGAAGTAGGATGACCCTGGGCTAAAACCTTGGAGTTCCAGCATCCCAAACATGTAAATAATTACAACAGAGCAGAGCATAATAATATATTAAAAATAAATATATTAATAAATATAAAAAATAAATAATAAATGCAGAAAATAAATAAATAAATATAATAAAATACATAAAAAAAAAAAAGATGAAAGAGAAGCAGGATGACCCTGGGCTAAAACCTTGGAGTTTCATCATCCTGAACAAGTAAATAATTACAGCAGAGCAGACAAAGAACTAGGGACATTCAAGGAAGGCACCAAAGGATATAAATTCAACATGTGAATATAAAAATGAAAATCCAAATGGGTATTAATTACATCCTGCTATTACCTGTGAAAGGGGTCACTCAGTATAATGCAAATATATAGAAACTTAAAAACATAGAAGACTTACAACAGAAAAAAAACGAAGTGGTACATCAAATCTGCCCCATTTTTTTTTTATTATTATTATTTTTTTTGTTTATTTTATTTTTATCTATTTATTTAAGTTTTTGTTTTGTTTTTTTAAGCATTTTTCCACATTTGTCCCAAGCATGTTTGAATCCTCTTACTGTTGACTGACTCACTACTTGTGCTGGAAGTTTATTATGCTGGAAGTTTATAAGTGGCCTTTGGATTTAAAAAAAAAAAAAAAAAAGATTATTATATTATACATCCTTTTTGATTCTTGTAAACGTTCATATCTGATCAATACACTTTAAAATGTTTTTAGATTCATATTTCAAATTCATGTCTTTGGGTGTCCTTAGTTCTTTGTCTGCTTTAAATATAATACTATCCTAAAAAAATATTATTAAACAAGTTATACATGTCTGGCAGGTTTATGATGATAATGATATAATTAATTGTTATTAATAATAGTAGTAAAAGTTATAGTATTATTATTACAATGTGTGAGGCTTATTTTTTTTTTTTGGGGGGGGGGGGGTTACATAACAGCTTGCCATAGCTGACAAGTCCAGGTTAGCCGTTCATGAAATATAATGTGTAAAGTGTGGCTCTCGCGCTACCACTTTAAATAATGTTGCTTAACAGCTGCAAACAACGATTAGTAAATCTATTTCTAAACAAATCAGTAAATAATAAAGAATGGTGTTGCGCTGACAAGTCACAGTGTGTACTGTATGGGAATAAACATCCAGTAAAATCTAAAAATGAATAATTAAAAAAAATAAATAATAATAATTCAAAAAAATAAAAAAAAATATATGATTGTATTTTTTTTTTTAATTATACATTTTTATATTTTATTGGATGTTTATTCCCATACAGTACACACTGTGACTTGTCAGCGCAACACCGTTCCTGAAATAATAACCAATTTCACCAATCTGGGAGTTACTGATCATGCAAATTTATTTTGATGTTCCTTTAGCTGCTCTGGGTCTAGGTACGATCTCTCCATTGCATACCTCTCCTGATCTTCACGTTAATATTTCTCAAGATAATAGATCATTGTGAGCCAAGCTGTATGGGAGTGTAAATGATTCATAGACGTTTCATTAAGCCTTGGATATGTCACATGACCTGCAGGAAAAAGCACGGAACTGCAGTCATGTACAATATGCAGCGCTAATTAATTTTCATAATGGCTCAATTATAAAACTTGGTAGGGTTATTCTGGACTGGTTAAGGAGTGCCTCTGGTTAAGTTAGCCTTAACTTAACTTAACTTAACTTTACTTGTTATTCAGACATGTTTAATTGGGATTATGCATTAGAGGGAATCTAACAATTACTAATTCCCTTACAAACTGAAAATTCCTGTGAACAGCCATTTTGCCTTTAGTAAATCAACCCCTAGGAGCAAAATAATTTTTATACATTTTTTAATGCCAAAAATGTTTTTTTTTATTTAGTACATAATTTTAATTAAATAAAATATTTTAAAAATGCTTTGTATTTATTCTAGGCTGACCAAAAGAGTAAAAAAAAAAAAAGTTTTGTATTTTTTAGTTAATTTATTATAGTTTTTAATAATGCAATTGTTTCTAACAGAACTTTTAAAGAGATAGCAATGTATAAAAACTCAATAAAAACTATTGAAATATAAAGAGATGGCACTGCAGATGAAGACTGAAGGTAAAAGGCTTTCATTTTCGCCATTAAAGCTCACAGCCTGCCTGTGATTATTGGGGTTGATTTACTAAAGAGAAATAGACTGTGCACCTTGCAAAGCGCAGTTGCTCCAGAGCTTAGTAAATGAGATGAAGGGTCACTTTGCAAAGAACGCCCAATCACAAAAAAATAAAACAGCATTTTTGCGAGCACATGATTGGATGATGGAGATCAGCAGAGTTTCCATTCATTTAATAAGCTCTGGAACAACTGCTTTATTTAGTAAATAAATTCCATGATGTCAGAATGGACATTGTCATCACATGATCAGGAACCTATCTAATTGGTTCCTAAACTCTGGAGTGGAGACTTGAGCTGTTAAGGAAATGTCAGCTGCTGGATCACAAAGGGTAGAAGGTAAATTAAAGTGTTTGTAAACCCTTAAATATACCCAGTGAGGTGACTGGCCTCATGTGATACACAGGAATGAAACAAATCCCCCTATGTAAGTTGTACCTGATTATCTACAGCCGTCTGTTCCCTACATCCGTTCAAAGTGCAGAATTAACTTTGGATCCCTCAGGTCTGAAAAGAAGCAGGCGGAGAGCTGAAGTTACATCAGTGAGGAGAGCTGATTGGAGGAAAGTGACCCCTCCCCCCCCCCCAGGAACAGAGCTGAGGCTGTCAATGAGCTGGAGCTCCCTTCCGTCACCATTTTTCTCTTGGTGTCAGGAAAAATTGTCAGAAGTGACTCATGCAGATAGCAGAGGAACAAGACAGTGGACAGAAATGACACTTAGTGCTCTGGATTGAGACAAGTACACACTATAGAGCAGGTATATGCAATTAGCGGACCTCCAGCTGTTGCAGAACTACAAGTCCCATGAGGCATAGCAAGACTCTGACAGCCACAAGCATGACACCCAGAGGCAGAGGCATGATGAGACTTGTAGTTTTGCAACAGCTGGAGGTCCACTAATTGCATATCCCTGCTATAGAGGGCTATACTCTGTTCATATTTAATGTCTGAGTTGTACAACCACTTTAACCCCTTTGTGCCCAAGAATAAAACAAATCTAAATGCCTAAGCACAATTTTGCAACTTTGACACGTGTTAGTAAAACCGTACATATCATCACAACTACTTTGTGCATCCAGGTGGATTATAACTTGTTTTTGTTTTTTTTTTTTTTCAGGACAAATTGGCCTTTCATTTGGTGGTAAACAGTAATGGATATCTCCTGATTTTTTATTATCAAAGTAAACTGGCCCAAAATAGTAAAAAAATATATATATTTTTAAAAAAAATGTAGCTGTATATTTCTTGGTGCTACCATAACCTTCCACCAAAGGACAACCCAAATTAAAATCTCCTGTTCCTACCGATCGCAGCAATACCAGCTATATGTATGTTAGTTGTTGTATGTATCCGAAGTACAGCCCAAAAACAATAGTGCTCATTTTGCTTTTTTTTTTGTTTATCGTACCTAAAACACACACAAAATTCTGTCCAAAAAAATACTGACCATGACCATTAACCCTGACTTTGACCCTTGACCTTGTTGACCTAGGAGCCACCTAAGGGAAAGAAACTCCAATATAGAGAGAGAAATACAGGGATAAGAGACACTCCAACTCAAAAGCAGCAAACGGTAGTGAAACCTAACCGTGTGTGGATATCTTGTGTTGACCTAAGAGTCACCTAAGGGGAAGGCGCTTCAATATAGAGGTAGTGGAACCACAGCTTGAAGGGATCGTTGGCAGTAAGAAAAGGTGTCCCTTTAAATATTCTCTTTGGCTCCCAGTCTGGGGTTGCTATCGGGGGGTTGCCAGCCTTAAAGTGGTTGTTAAGCTACTCTAACCTGTATACACCATTAGCACTGCCTCCTGTTGTATTATCCCCCTATGTGTGTGATTTATAAAAATAAATGTGGCAAATGCCTCATTTCACTGCCAAGATTGCGATCACATGACCTGCCAGCTTTCTCCTTTCCTCCTCTGAGAGATGCAGTGGGCGGGGCTGAGATTCCTCTGCTGATGTCAGTCTGGAGGGGAGGAGGAGAGGAGGAGAGAGCTGGCTGGTCATGTGATCGCAATCTTGGCTCTTAAATGAGGTATTTGCAGCATTTATATTTATAAATCATTCACAGAGGGGGACACTGCAATAGGAGGCAGTGCTGTGATAGTGTATACAGGTCAGTGTTATGAGAGCAGCAGGAGGGGGGAGGGGTGGCTCACGCACAGACAGAGAAGGGAGGGGGGAGGAGGACACAGGATCAGAGAGGAGAGCAGATAGCAAGCTGCGGATGACAGAGGCATGTAAACTGACCACAGTGTCTGGTCTCAGCAGCCTTGATACAGCGTGGTCAGTTTTCAGAGGGGTGGGGAGAAACTGGCAGGATCAGTCAGGTTTTTTAGGTGTTACAGGGGGCCAAATGACACAGCACCAGCACTGTGTCCAATAACATGCTTTAAAGGAGCAGGATCCTTTTTCTTTGGGGGGTTAACAAACGTTTCTAATGCTGACCAAGATTTTTATTTAATGACTTTGAGGTTCATATAGTGCTGTTCTAAATATTTACCTCTGCTCCTGAGAAAATTAACCAAGGTGTCTAAGAAATGCGTACAAAAGCTTCCCATCAACTAATCAGATATCAAAAGGGTGTCGGTTTTGTTGTAGATATAGTAGGATGTGATAGTGGAGGTATAGGATTATTATGTGCGAGCTGAAAGTGTACCTTCAGTAATTTTTTCAACTTTCCATCTATTAAATCTTCTACCCTTATTGTTTTAACTTTGGATAGTAAAACTTTTTTTTTGCCAGTAAATACCTTATACAGCCCACTTCCTGTTTCTTGTCTGGTCATTAGTCTAGGCATACACAGCTCTCTCTCACTCTTGTGAGCACTTGCCAGAAAGGGAGGAGGGTGAGTCATAAGAGGGCCAATGAAAGCTGCAGGGCTGTAGAGCTAGACGTGTGCCTCTGTGTGCCTGTGTAAATCCTGGAAGTGGAACAGGCAGCAGCTTCAGCTGCCCACAGTTAAAATGGCTGCAGCCAGTGGAGGGAGATTTCGGCAGCACATTTGGCAAGTAGGGATGAGCCCGCGTTTTGAGTTGAACGTAAGTTCGAATCAAACATTGGGTGTTCCTTTGTTCTAAAGTGAACCGAACATAATGGGCGTTCGCAGGAATTTCGAGCGCCGTGGAACGCCCCATAATGCACTGCGAGATCGCAATGCATTGCTGGATGATGATTGACCAAAGCATGCACCTGACCTGCATGCTTTGGCCAATCACAGCGCGCTCTGCTGAGAGAGCCATAATGGCAACTTAATGTTAAACTGAAGGAGCCCATGTCTACCAGGTTGGCAACTCAATGTTTACTGAAGGATCCTAAATGTCCACCAGATTGTCAACTCAATATTCAACTGAAGGAGCCTATAATGTCCACCAGATTGGCAACACAATGTTCAACTAAAGGCAGTGGCGTATCCAGGGTATGGCAGATATGGCAAGTGCCATGGGCGCCATGTGAAGGGGGCGCTTGTGAGTGGCTGGGCAGCAAGGCACTTATCACATACTTGCCAGCAACAGTTACAATTTTGTTGGGACATTCCCGGGTTTTGGACCTGCGGCTGTCCTGGGTTGTTTCCAGAAAAATCATTTTTGGGCATGGATGAACTGGGCTGAGGTGTCTGACCCCCCCCCCCCCCCCCTAAAAACACCCGCTGATGGTGTTGGTTTCCTCAGTCCTGAGGGCGCAGAGCTCGGAGGTGTCTGTCACCCACTCTCCAGGAGCCTCAGCACAGTGCCCAGGAGGAGGGGGGACGCTGTGACCTGGGCTGCCCTGAAAGACATCATCAAGCAGAACAGGTGAGTGATACAGGCTGACTGGGGGAGGGAGATCATAGATAAGGTGGGAGCTCATTACAGAGCTGATACCAGGAGGAGCGCCCTTTGTTTATGACATTTAATGAGGATGGAGGAGTGCTCATGGCAAAGGTGATATCAGGAGATGGGTCTCTCTCACACTGTGTCACAGCTGCAGAAGTCTAAGCAGCAGCAGCAGCTCACCTGTCCTGTATGCAGTTAAGCCAGCACCCACACTGGTTGAAAATGATTCCCTCGCTCTTCGCTTTATCTATTTACACTGCACACATGACGGATGAGCACATTGATGATTAGACTTCTGGAAGACGCTGCAAAAGTGTGACACAGTATTCCTGATGATTTGATTTGTTTGGTTTTTAGATGGCCTTTAAGGATTTGGGCTGCTCAGGCTTGGATCTTCACAGACTTTTTAACCATTTATTATCTTACTAATTGTGCTTGGAAAATAGACTGTTGGTAAGCCAGAAACTGCAGTCTCTGATCATCTCCTGCACTATGTCTGCAATCTCCGATCATCTCCTGTACTATGTCTGCAGTCTCTGATCATCTCCTGTACTATGTCTGCAGTCTCTGATCATCTCCTGTACTATGTCTGCAGTCTCTGATCATCTCCTGTACTATGTCTGCAGTCTCTGATCATCTCCTGTACTATGTCTGCAGTCTCTGATCATCTCCTCCTGTAATATATATATACATATACACACACACAAAGACATACACTGACATCATACAGGTATGTATGTCAGTGTATCTTAACGATAGTGTGTGTGTGTCATTGTTTTTGTATGAGTTACTGTGTGCACCAATGTATTTTAATGACTGAGTGCCAGTGTTGGTATCATCAGTGGTGTGTGTGTTGAGTGTAGAAAGAGTAGAAACAGAAAAAAATGACTTTGAGCACATCATAGACCAGTTTGCATTAGTGAAAGCAAGGAAGGTACAGTTGTAATTTTTATGTAGTGCCAATCCATAATTTGTTAATTGAAGGATTAAAGAGCTTGACTTGTCATTTTGTTAGCTGTCTTTTCTTCTAAGGTTATCTGAAAGATGGGTTTCAAATGTTTTGACAGGGGCGCAGTTTCAGTGCTTGCCATAGGTGCCATTTTCACTAGATACGCCTCTGACTAAAGGAGCTTATAATGTCCACCAGATTGGCAACTTAATGTTCAACTAAAGGAGCCTATAATGTCCACCAGATTGGCAACACAATGTTCAACTGAAGCAGCCAATAACATCCACCAGATTGGCAACTCAACGCTTAACTGAAAGAGCTCACACAACAGACCAACAACAGAATATTTTTACAATAATAATGCTTCATAAACTAATATTAGATGTTTAAAGTCTTGACATGTGCCCAACATAAAATTATTACAAGTGAATGTAAGTGAGGCACATCAGAGCAGTCAAGAAGCATTTCTCCATGAAGGATCCATTTAAAAGTCAAAGAAAAAAAAAGCAATGCATTTCTAAGGTTTTCAGGCCCCTCTTCAGGGCTGAAAATCATGCAGCTTAATATTCAACTGAAGGAGCCTACATAGCAGGTCAACAACAGCTATGCACAACAGAATATTGTTTTCGCAACAGTGCTTTCTATATTAGTAATAGATGTTTAAAGTCTTGAAACATACCTAATGCACATTATTATACGTAAATGTAAGTGAGGTGCATTGGAAAAGGCAAGAGGCATCTCTCCATTGAAAATCCATTAGTAGAAATCAATGAAAAAAAAAAAAAAAAAAGCAATGTGTTTCTAGGGTTTGCAGGACCTTCTTCAGGGCTGAGAAATCACATAACTCAATGTTCAACTGAAGGAGCTCACAAAGCAGGCCGACAACAGCTATCAGAATATTATTATATTATTGTATTTGTATTTATGTTGGCTGGTCCCTTTATGTTTTGGGTAGCCTTGAAGTTATTCTAAAGCCTCGTACACTCGATCGGATTTTCGTCCAGGAATTGTGTGATGACAGGCTGTTTGCCTAAAATCCGACCGTTAGTACGCTCCATCAATTGTTGGCCAACTTTCCGCCAACAAATGTTGGATAGCAGGCTAGTAAATTTTCGACGGACAATGGTTTGTTGTCAGATTTTCCTATCGTATGTACACAAGTCCGTCACACAAAAGTCCAAAGTACAAACACGCATGCTTGGAAGCAAGGACGAGCCGGAAGCGGTCGGTCTTGTAAACTAGCATGGAGAATTAACATTCGTGACGCGGCAAATTATGAAATCTCAAAATGCAGCGAACAATTCTCTTCTTCTTTAATGGGATAATAATGAAGCTGCTTTGCTGGTGATTACAATGGAGTTATGCCAAACATATTTTAAAAGCCTTTTTTTCTAGTGATACCAAGAATAATATTATTATGCTTGTTAATTTTTTTTTTGGTGCAAGTTACCACAACACCATTATCCTGTAGTTTTTAAGATCAAGGATACAACTATGTTGGTGTCCCTTGTTTATTTTACATTGTATTTTTTTAAATGTAACTGCCTACTCCCAAACTGTCATTTGAAATAAAACACATAGCCAAGTATTATTCTCCGCAATTTTTTTTATTGTGCATGTAAAAAAGAAAATAAATAAAATTAAACATGCTACTGTATCTGCCAATAGAACTCAACCAAAAAGTGCATTCTATGCATCCAAAAATATAGAAAATATAACAAATCAAATCATTATTCAACCAAAAAAATTAAATAAAAGCCTCATGCATATGTCCTGCTTCTTAATATAGGGGGTCAAAAATGCCAAGAGTTGGTGAAAGCAGGGGTCCGTCATCCATAGATAATTCCGAAAATCACTACGGATTATTCTCCTGGAGCTCCCGCAGCAAAGGCATATGACATAATTGGTCACGATTAATAAAGCAACCAATTTTTGGTCCAAGAAATCCTCCTCCTCCTGTTCCTGGACTGGACTTGGGTCAAAGCAATAACTCCAAGGCCAATAATAAACAACACGTTATCTCCTCCGATTCCGCAACATGGCTGGATGACGAACGGCCGTTCAGAAACCAACTGAAAAGCACCAAAAGAAAAGCGTGAAATGAAAAGCGCGAATCAACAATCACCAAACTTCTACTAATACGAAATTAGCAGGAGGAGCCCAAAGGGTGGCGCCTGACAATTAAACTTACTCTTTATCGGCTCGTAGTACGTCACTACGTTCGTGTTTGTAGGCCGACAATTGTGTATCGTTTGTATGCAAGACAAAATCCAGACACACGCCCTTCGGACAAAAGTCTTACGCTTTGTCTGCGGAAACTCTGATCGTGTGTACGAGGCTTACCACTTTACCACCAACCTCTGTGCTATGGGGTTGATTTACTAAAGCACATTGAATGTATAATTCACAGAGCAAATTATGGTAAATTATGATAACTTTGAATACCCAATGTAAAAAAAAAAGAGAAAAGAAACGATTATCGCCAACATGTGATTGGTTGATTGAAGTAAACTAAGCTCTGTCTTGTTTATGTTCCTCTCTTTATTCCTTTTTGTGAATCAAATCCAACACACCACTTAAAGTGATACTTAACAGATAAGTGTTAATTGCCATTTATTAATAGATAGTATTTAATAAACATAAATCATATATATCATGTCACTGCATTTTGTTTTTTTATTTTAAATCCTCTAAATACCTTATTCCTGCAGCTCTGTTGTGCGGTCACAAAGCAAAGGTCCAAAAAGACATGGATGAGTGAGTTTGGGGTGGAGGAACTTGACTGGCCTGCACAGACTCCTGACCTCAACCCAGTAGAACACCTTTGGGGTAAATTAGTGCGGAGACTGCAAGCCAGGTTTTCTCGTACAACATCACCGATAAACCTTGTGGACTGCCTTCCCAGATGAGTTGAAGCTGTTATAGCTGCAAAGGGTGGGCCAACTCATTATTAAACCCTACGAACTAAGACTGGGATGCCGTGGGGGCGTGGCCTGAAGTGGCATTGTGTAGAATGCTTTCGCTGAGAGCTGCATCGGCCATTACTCCTATATGCAGCAATCCTTGGGATATCCTGATTGTTCCTGCTGCCAGTTTTACTCCTGAGACACAGCACACCCAGAACGCTGCGATGTCGCCCCCCATCTGAAGCCATCAACAAGCTCGATAAATTGCGCCATGAGGAGAGGGAGACCATGAGGGAAGATGGCGCCGAGCTTCCTGCTGAGCCTGAACAAGCCCCTGGAGACACCGCTAAGGTAATTTAGGCTAGTTCACAGTACCACAGTGCCATCTCACAGTGCCTGACCACCCTGACCTCTAAAATTAAAGAGGTGAAGGTGGACCTCTTCTTGCTCAGGCACGACTTTCAGAAGCTGTGTGACCGGGTGTCAGAGACTGAGAGACGGTTCAGCCAAGTAGAGGATGACATCCCCCCCCGCTGCAGGTCTCCACTGAGCAACTACAACACCAGCCCAACTCTGTCATGCAGAAGCAGGATGATATGGAGAAAAGGTTGAGACGCTTCAACCTTCACTTTGTGGGTCTGCCTGAGGGTGCGGAGAGTACAGATCCACAGGCATTCCTAGAAAATCTGCTCACCACTACCTATGGCAGGGACGCGTTCTCAACCTCCTTCGTCGTGAAACGCGCTCATTGTCTGGCCGCCAGACTCCCTCTTAATGGCACCCCTCCACGGACATTTATTGCTAATTTCAGGGACCGCAACGCCATTCTTAGGTTATCCAGAGAAAAAGGAAATATACCATTCCGCAATGGAAAGGTGGCAGTCTATCCGGATTTCTCTGCTGAGGTCCAGCACCGCCGCACCCAATTTACTGAGGTCAATCGCCAGCTAGAGGTCGAGAACCTGAACTACGCTATGCTGTACCCTGCAAGATTGTGGGTGGTAGTAGATGATCGGGTGCACTTCTTTGAGGATCCTGAGTAAGCGTTTGTGTGGCTGGAGCGCTGTGACAACGCCAATCGACCTCCATCGTGATCCATGTACCTGGCTGCCCCCACCTGACTCGTGATACCTGGCAAACCATCATGTTTCCTGAACCTGCCTCCAATACCATTGAAACGTGAGTCTCTTCCCCTGCCTCTCTATTTTCTTCCCCCCATGACCTTTACTCCCTCTTTTCGCACACTCATCGCTGCAAGCTGGAACATTTCCCCCCTTTATATTATCCACTCAATCTCCCCCTCATTCCCACTTACTCTACACTGGCTGGAGCTCCTGGAGACTCTTCCGTGGATCAACAACGGCCCTCAGGCCTGTATTTGCAACTCTAGGTGGGCAATGTTCCACGGCATGCCCACACCCCTCAGCTGGGCCCCCTGAGCCATGGCAGACTTTTCAGCGATTGTTCGCCCCCTTTAGCACTGGAACAGTGCTGGAATTCAGTTTTTTTCTTCTTTTGTTTGGATAATGTTCAAGATTAGTTTCCCTGGCCAGCACACACTTCCCTGCTGTGTGTTTTTTTTAGCCTCGTCCAGCGCTTGCAGTTCACCAGGACAGTTGTTCCACTTTTTTTCTTTTTCCTTTTTTTCAGTTATTGTTGTTATATGTGCAATGTGTGCTTAGTAGAAAATTTTTACAGCAATTGTTCTCTTCTACCTCATCAATGATGTTCACAACTTATTCTTACAATGCATAAACCGCTATGCTACATGGTCATGTTATGTAGAGCTGTTCTTATTCTCTGCCGATCGGCGGACACCCTGGCTCAATGTTTTGATATCACATGATTTTTACTGTCCTGTATTGTCTGCTCAGGGCCTCAATCAACAGGTGTCCGTTTCACACTCTCCGCTATGGAACCTATCAAATTAGTGACATGGAATGTCAGAGGAATGCATGCTAGACCCAAACGTACCGCAGTCCTCTCCAATATAAAAGCCATGCAGGCAGATGTGTATATCCTACTGGAAACACATCTTACAGGCCATCTACAACTCGCACTCAAAAAACCCTGGATAGGTTGGGTATACCAAGCTCCCGACACTCCCCATTCCCGCGGTGTTGCAATTCGTATCATCAAACGCACCCAATTCCAGCTTATGACGCTGCGGACGTATCCTCAGGGCAGATACATATTTCTGCATGCTATGTTTGGTGGGTTTGAGTTACCACTTGCATATTATGTCCCCCATCTATTTCACTTCGCAGTCATACAAGATGGTCTCACATTCATGGCACAATATCCTACTATCCCCACCATCTGGTTAGGAGATTTTAACATGGTCCTCAACCCCTCGATAGATAAAATGTATTCAGCGGCTCCTGAATCATGCCATCATACCTTGATGAGATTTGGCCACATGATGGGAGAATTTGCCCTGGTGGATACATGGCGCTATAAATTCCCCACCTCCCCTGGCTACTCCTGCTTTTCTGTGTCCCACTCCACTATGTCGCGGATAGACTACATTTTTGTATCCTCCTCTCTTCTCCCGCAGCTGGTTGATGTGGGATATGGAACTCGCATTTTATCGGACCACGCCCCATACTTGACCGCACTCGACTTGCAGACTCCCCCCTCATCCCAGACGTGGAGGCTAAACCCCTTCTGGCTATCCGTTCTTCCCAATGTAGAAACCATACGGGACGAATGGCTCTTCTTTTTCAATACGGATAGAGACTCAGCCCCCTGTGGAACAGTGTGGGAGTCTTTTAAACTGCAAGTCAAGATGCTGCTTTTGACTCGTATCTCCAGATACAAGTTGTCCTCTAAATCAGCCTTGCGACAAGCTGAAGCTCATCTAGAATCACTAGAACAGGCTTTTCAATTAAACCCCTCTCCAGACACTGCCTCGTCCGTGAAAGTACAATCTCAACTTGTCAATACTCTACATTTTGAAAAAGCCAAACAGAAAATTTTCTTCTACAAGCAGAAGATCTTTGAATATGGGGAACACACTGGCTGTTAGCAGGCTGTTAGCTTATCTTGCACATTTGAATCCCAGGCCCCCGGTGGTAATATCCCTCGATGACCCCGCTGGCCATCGGTTCACTGACCCTGGCTTAGTGGCCGGAGAGTTTCACGCCTTTTTCTCTACTCTATACTCTTCCAGTGCCCAATACACCCACGATGAGTTAGTATCTTTCCTGCAACCTGTACATTTTCCTTCACTGTCCCAAACTCAAATAACTGAACTGGAAGCCCCCATCGCCACTGATGACATAAGTGAGGCCATTTCACACCAAGGCCCCTGGCACAGATGGCCTCCCACTAGAATTTTAATTTCAGTGCAGGGATGTATTAGTACCCAAACTACAAGAACTATTTAAACGCATTTTCGATTCCTCTACCCTCCCAAACTCCATGCGAGACGCTCTGATAGTCTTAATATAGTCTTAATACCTAAACCCGGAAAGGACCCCTCACTTCTGGAATCCTATCGCTCCATTTCATTGCTACAACTCTACAAAATCATGACCAAAATACTATCGCTTCAGTTAAACCAAGTGATCCTCAACTTAGTCCATTCTGATCAAATAGGCTTCATGCCCAACAAAAACATGGCCTTCAACTTAGGACGCTTGTTTCTGAATTTGCAGGCTACCCATGATTTGGTAGGTTCCTATGTGGTTGTCAGCCTAGACGCCGCCAAAGCATTTGATTCAGTTGAATAGTAGTACCTATGGGAGTGCCTTAGCAAGTACGGCTTTGGCCCCAACTTCATCACATGGATCAAACTGCTGTACCAATCCCCGGTGGCCAGGGTTCAGGTGAATGGCAGGATCTCAGATCCCTTCCCATTGAACAGAGGTATGCGCCAGGAATGCCCACCGCCCCCACTACTGTACGCCCTGGCGGTGGAGCTGTTGGCAATAGCCATCAGAGAACATCCAGACATAGGAGGCCTCAGGCCGGGGCCCCTGGTTGCGGGTCCCTCTCTATCGGCAGCTCTAAATCTCATTGCACGTTTTGGGGCATTCTCTGGTCTCCGGATCAACTGGGATAAATCCCAGATCCTCCTCCTAGACTTGGGTCCTCCAAACATAGATCGAGCCCACCTCCCTTTGATAAGAGCAAGCCAAATTAAATACCTGGGGATCCAGATCACTCGCTCCCCAGAAGAATATTCCAGATTGAATGTAGAACCTTTATACGCATTAATTAAAACTAAAACCCAAACCTGGGCGCGTCTTCCCCTTGGAGTCATGGGCCGCATCTACTTGATCAAGATGATCTTGTTGTCCAAACTCCTATACATTTTTTGCCTGCAGCGTCTGACTTGACCTGTGGGAGGAGGATGACTGAGCGGATGCCCTGGCAGCCAGTAAATTGGTTTCTCCAAAGCTATCTGACAGGCTTACACACTTGTAGCACTAACTCACGGTGGAGCTGCTGGTTTAAGCGGGTCTGTTACCTTCACTCTGCTTCCCTCTGTTTCACCGGCACCGGGTCTAGGGTTCCGTTGAGTTTACTCCTGGACAACACACGCACCAACACTGGAGTACGTTTTCAATGCTTTATTAAAACAAACGACTTAGGAAGTAGCAGGAAAGAGGTAGAAAGGAAACTTGCAGAAGAAACTCAACTATTCTCTGGTAGGGTTCTCTTGACAAAATGTCCTGGTAGAGTTCAAATACTATTGAAATGCGCTCCCCTCGTGGGACACACTTCTTGCTCGTCTGGATAGGACTCTCTCACCGGTCTAGCAGCCAGCACGCAGCACGAATCAAAGTCTCTGCCACAGACTTAGTTGGGAACAAAATCCGTACGATCCTCTGCCACAGGATGTATAAATTTCTCTATAGTGAAAGTCAGTCACAGTGCTTTACCTTTAAGCTGAGCCGGCAACACTATGCTGTATAGTTACTTTTGGATACGTCCTCCAACCGAGTCACCAGGCCCCTCCATAGACCAGCACGCTGCGTGATCTCTCCAAGACGGGTCCTCCCCTGGGATCTCCTCGGTTGTCCAGCTTCGTCACACAGGACGGACAGCTCAGGACCATTCCTCAGCCGCGGTGGTAGGCTCCAGACAAGCCTCTGGACCTACCCCTGCGCCAATGTATCGCGGGCCTCCCGATCGGAGGACCACGAGGTAGCTCCTTAATGCATACCTGTCGGCCAGGAGGGCCAGCAGGTGGCTGTAAAACGAACCCCAAAATATGGCGTCTGTCCCATAAATACCCTCGCCCAGAATGCAACTCGGAGGACCACCTCCACCGAGCGTAATTCCGGGACAGAGGAGCATCCATTCGCTTCAACACGTTGCCTTTCCAACCCTGACCAGTGGTAACAGCGACACCCACCAGTCAGCACGGAAACACACACAACATCAGCCAAGCTGGAACAGAGGCAAACTTTAACCTTCCTAACGTGCAATTTACTAAATGTACCTAACATGCGGTAGATTGCAAATCTACCAGCGCTACACACTTATATACACTCCACAGATCTTACCTGACCCCAGCTCGCATAGCGAGATACAAACCTCAATGGGACTCTTCGTGCCCTAGATGTAAAGACCATAACAGCTCCTTCTACCACCTAATTTGGTCTTGTCCGGCCATCCAGTGCTACTGGGATCAACTGGTTAAATTCCTTCACTATGAAATGGGCTCTCCATTAACGCTATGCCCCAAGCATTGCCTATTGGGGATACTCCCCAAGCAAGAGTAGGATAGACACCATTGTATCTTTATGCAGGAAACACTATATGCAGCTAGGCTTCTGATAGCTAGAAAGTGGCTTTGGGTCGATATACCAACACTCCAGGAATAGATGGTCACTGTTAATCAATCCCTACCATATAAAAATATCATATATAAGCACAGAAACTGCCCAGCGAAATACCACTAAATTTGGGACCACTGGCTGGATCTGGCTTCTACATCTACAGAACAGGATATAGGAGCTGACTGATCATAGTTACCGTAAATATATGTAAGGCCCCTACAGATATATACACGCACCCCTCTTGCATATATTAACCTTTACATAGAACTCTTCTACCTTTGACCTAGCCATGGCAAAATGCGGTGTGTGATCACTTATGAACCACTGAGATATGCTGTAATATATACATTATGAACGCTTATATTCTTTTTGTAAAGCTGTACTTTGCCTAACATGGAGCTTATGTTGTGCTCCAAAGCTGTTTGTACACATTGCCCTATTTCTTTTATTTTATTTTCCAGAAATAAAAGTTTGTTGGATTAAAAAAAAAAAGACTCTCCTCAGACACATCACCTTTAGCCTCCTTTTTAGGTGATCCTAGATTCATATGTGCCTATAATAACAGACATTCTTTCTCTGCCTGGATTGACAAAAATTTAATTACACTGAGATCTCTTCAGCAAAAGTGGGAATTTATCTCATTCCCCGAACTTCAAGCCACACACAATTTACCTGCTGAGGAATTCCCAAGATACCAGCAAATCAAATCCTTCTATGCTAAATATTTTGCACTAAAAACACACCCTTCATACACAATCTTTGAACATATATGTATTTTATCCTCTAGAGACAGAGGCCTTATCTCCAGGATGTATAATTATATTAATTGTGTTGGAATGCCAGATAAATCTACTCAAATGCTCAAATGGGAAGAGGAAATGGATGTCTCGATTAATGTTGAGGATTGGCACTCCATGTCAGAAAATTTACGCAAATGTAATAGAGCTATCACCTTTAGAGAAACTCCAATTAAGACTACTACTAGATGGTACCTTACCCCTTCAAAACTTCACACTTTCTACCCATCCATCTCCCCCAATTGTTTTAGGGGATGCTCGGATTCTGGTACCCTCTTACACATTTTTTGGCGCTGCAGCCATATAAACAGTATATGGCACAAAGCATCTGATTTAATAGAACAATCCTCAAGACAAAAAATCACCCTTTCCCCTCAGATATGCTTGCTGTATGCTAATATACCAGGCATACCTACCCCCTGTCTGAGACTGTTCCACTCCCTGTGCAGTTCCATACACTGGATGATGGCCTATAATTGGAAATCCACTAATTTGTCATGGCAACAAGTAATAAATAGAATGGAACTCCTTAGACTATCTGAGTGGATTTATCACACCCTTAATGATACTATCCATATTCACAAAAAGAAATGGGCCTATTGGAACCCAACCTAACTGTCTTTAACATAATATTATCATCTTCTCTCATTGACTTATGGGAATGCTGTGTTATATCTTACCCTTTTTTTTTTTCTTTATTTATATATATTAACATTCGTTCATTATATATAACCACATCTGTTATACGATGTTAAATATCATCCTTTATTGTATACAACCAATCACTTTAATGCTATATTTTGATGTCATTTTATATCTAATGTCTGTTCATCCAAACTTCCAAATAAAACTTTTGTAAACAAAAAAAAAAAAAAAAAGACTGTGATGCCATTAATGTATTTATAATACAATTAAGCATTTTTGTGAGTTTCTTAGTGAATGTAATCAATCAACATACTATATTCTGCCCCATAGTGCTTAGAAATAGGAGGAGGAGGTAGGGAGGGGAGTGTCATTTAGCACTGTGCATATGCCCACATATGTGACTCTACAGTGCTTAGACAGGAAATGAAATATGAGCATGCTCCGTAGAGGACACCAGCTGGTCTACACAATCTTAACCTGCAGTGGGGACACAGAGAAGATGGCTTGAGCCAGCTGGAAGACAGGTGAAGGCAGGATCAGCCAGGTATAGTTCACTCTACACAAAACAAATGTTTAGGCTTGGTTCACATTATGTACACATGCAGCTCACAGCAGGGATCTGGTGCATCCCCGTTCACCGTTTCAGGTCTGATTTCAGCCTGAATATTTGGCTAAATCCAGAGCCGCAGCCGCAGTGTAAATATGTGAACCGGCTCCATAGAGAGCCCATCAAAATATCCCGCTATTGTGAATTGGATGCATCCAATTCGCAATAGCATACCTCCCAACTTTCTGAGATGGGAACGAGGGACACCTAACAGCAAAAGTATGTAGGCATAGGACACACCCCCTGCCACACCTCATTAAAGGAGAATTATACAAAAAAATGATCAGTTAACCCTTGGTGCTTTTTACTACTACTATTACTTTATATTGGCTTTTGAAATATACAAATGCAGCCTATTAGGAATTGCATGAAAGGTTTAGCCCTGGGAAAAACTATTTGAAAGACAAAAAGTGCATTTTAAATACAACTAAATAGATCAGACCAAAATGAGGGACAAATGAGGAGGAAAGAGGGACAAAGGGACATTGCTCTAAATCAGGGACAGTCCCTCGAAATTAGGGACAGTTGGAAGCTATGCAATAGTGTGAACCCAGCCTTTGTGGCTTTGTGAGTATGAACACTCTGTTATATAGCATTGAATGAGAGTTTTTCACAGTCTGGGTTTAAGGACACTTTCAGGACAGATATCCACATCTTTATCAACATCTTGTTCTAGCACCACTCAACACCCCTATCAACACTAATGGACATTATTGGAACCTTATGGAAGAAATAAGACTTTGGAACTTTCACACATTACCTTCAACACTGCTAAAGATTCTTTCCTCATTGGAGAACATATTGATGCATTTCCTGGAAAATCTGTTTTGTGCTCTCCAGCAACATTTGAAAGCACAAAACACTCTGATGATGAGGCAAGATGGGAGGAAACAATTGAACTAGAAATAAAACCAGAGCCATTCATATGGCGGGCATGCTATTTCTGTAATGACTTTGAAATGGGGAATTTAAAGGTGATCCATGCTAACAGAAGCACAAGGATTGCCATTGCTGTCCTCCTTCAATTAATGCTAATAGCCTGGCAGTCATGCTGCTCAAGTGGTTGGAACAAGCATGAAGCCAGTGAGGACAGACCTGTTCATTTACGTATTAAAGACTTTATATTTGCATGTCAAAAATAAGGAGGAGAGCAAGAGAGTGGGACTTTACATAAAGCACGTGGTTGCAATAGAGTAAATTGGTGAACATATAGGAAATTTATTGATTACTATATCGTATATACATACATATAATGCTGGTATCAGTTATAGACGATGAGCATGGCAATAATAATAAACATGGCAATGACATTGGTATCTCATGATATAACCACAATAATATTCCATAGTTCACCAATAGCAAGATTGTTTAAAACCATAAATTGCAAAATAGTGCCTGCATTACCTATGACCTCACTAGTCCTGTAAAAGTGGGTATTGCATAATGACTTAAAGGTCTGGGTAAGTATTAGTAGAAACTCGGCGTCTGGTAGCTTTACGTGTTTTGTGGCTTTTGAGCTACTCGTCAGGAGCAAACGCGTGATGTATCTAAAATAGAATTATTATATATGAATAGTCTGATATATATAAACATGAACAGGGGTAGGGTAAAGAGACCCCACACGTTCTCTTTACCCATGGTATGGTTCGGGGCACCGCGACCCATCCAAGGGCACCTCCAACTGGGAGCTGTGGTGGACAACTTGGCAGGGACAACCCACCGAGGCATCAAGAAAAGGCAGGCATGGAACCATGAGGCACTCCTGTGTAGGAAGTGAAAATATGATGTGAATCTGGGAAGTCTCTAAGAGATATGAGTGAGGGTAAGAAAGTGGGCAGGGGACCCTTGCTAGTAAAAAGGAAATAGTGTGCAGAAGTGAGGACTGACGACCCTGAAGCTAACCATAAACTATGTGAGATGGAAGTATGTGTGAGGGAAGTCTTTACCCACCAGTGGCACCTGGGAGATGGGAGTGGAAGGCCCGAGGGGCGGTGATAAGTAGTGCAATATTACCTAATGTGGATGAAGATACTGAGGAGAGGGGAATAAACAAGACCCCAAGCTGCGTCGAGTCTGGTGTGCAGAACACCTTAAGTGCCAAGACCACCCGAGGAAACGCCCATATATGTGCCACCACGGAACGGGCCACCATCGTCACGCCATGTAGCAGAGTGGGAGGAGGGGTGTCGTCAACTGAGCAGCTATGTGCCCGGCCAACCGGCACCAACATATCTCCCATGTTGCTCACGAGCGTGGAAACCACCTGCATGGGCGTGACAGCACCCAAAGAACGCCGCACGTCCAGCATGGAATGCGTGACGTTGACGCGCAGTGACGGCGCATCCGACCCCCCCCCCCCCGGTGTTATCGGAGGTGGTGGATGGGAGAAAGCCTGCAAGGCGCATCACAGCTCCCGGACAAGGAGACAATCAGTCAGACAGCATGGCAGCCCGACCATGCACACCACCAACAGTGACAATGAATCAAAATTATATGTCCAAATTGAATTCTAAAAGATGTATAAAAGAATTAATGAATAACAAGATACTACTGATAAGGAGGTAGATCAGATAAACCAGGGGAGGCTAGCATTAGGTCAATTAAATGCAAGGGCTGTAATAGAACTGAACCAATAGAGCATTACCATGTGCTTCCATCCCTATTTAGAGTGATAAAGTGCTTCCATCCCACACAGTTTATGGTTAGCTTCAGGGTCGTCAGTCCTCACTTCTGCACACTATTTCCTTTTTTACTAGCAAAGGTCCCCTGCCCACTTTCTCACTCTCACTCATATCTCTTGGAGACTTCCCAGATTCACTTCATATTTTCACCTCCTACACAGGAGTGCCTCGTGGTTCCATGCCTGCCCTGGTTGATGCCTCTGTGGGTTGTCCCCGCCGAGTTGTCCGCCACAGCTCCCGGTTGGAGGTGCCCTCGGATGGCTAGCAGTGCCCGGCACCATACCATCAATACACGAACTAGAGTAAGTAGGCATGCACCGGGTGTGGGGTCTTCTTTACCCTAATCCTGTTCATGTTTATATATATCAGACTATTAATATATGATAATTCTATTTTAGATACATCACGCGCTTGCTCATGATGAGTGGCTCAAAAGCCACGAAACGCGTAGAGATACCAGACGCTGTGTTTCTACTAATACTTACCTAGACCTTTAACTCATTATGCAATACCCACCTTTACAGGACTAGTGAGGCCATAGGTCCTGCAGGCACTACTTCGCAATTTATGGTTTTATACAATCTTACGTTTGGTGAACTATGGAATATTATTGTGGTTATATCATGAGATACCAATGTCATTACCATGTTTATTGTTATTACCATGCTCATCGTCTATAATTGATACCAGCATATATGTATGTATATACTATATAATAATCAATACATTTCCTATATGTTCACGAATTTACTCTATTGCACTATGTGCTTCATGTAAATTCCCACCCTCTTGCTCTCCTCCTTATTTTTGACTTCAACAGGGATGGAAATACATGACCTTACCAGGCCATGGCTTCATTTAAAGTCCCCAAAAAACCTCCACTTTATCATATTTGCATGTCAGTTGGTCTATGGGGGGCAATAGTACAGACAACATTCTGCTGTCCATGTGACTCTCCGACATTTTGCATGGCTTCAATACTCCACATTTGGAAAAGTTTCTTCTACAACCCATGGAAACACAGTCTTAACATCTTACAAGGTACAAAGGGTCGAGAGCAAACCTGTCAAAGAATTAAAAAAAAATATGGCTAATGCCCCGTACACACGGTCGGACATTGATCAGACATTCCGACAACAAAATCCATGGATTTTTTCCGACGGATGTTGGCTCAAACGTGCCTTGCATACACACGGTCACACAAAGTTGTCGCAAAATCCGATCGTTCTGAACGCGGTGACGTAAAACACGTACGTCGGGACTATAAATGGGGCAGTAGCCAATAGCTTTCATCTCTTTATTTATTCTGAGCAATGCGTGGCACTTTGTGCGTCGGATTTGTGTACACACGATCGGAAATTCCGACAACGGATTTTGTTGTCGGAAAATTTTATAGCCTGCTCTCAAACTTTGTGTGTCGGAAAATCCTATGGAAAATGTGTGATGGAGCCCACACACGGTCGGAATTTCCGACAACAAGGTCCTATCACACATTTTCCATCAGAAAATCCGACCGTGTGTACGGGGCATAAGACATATATAAGCAGAGCTTTCCTCCAGTGAAAACTGCATACCAAAACTGTCAGTGCATCCATTTTTAATAGACAGCTGTGTTTAACTACGAACTTTCCGTCCAGGGCATTTTTAAAAATCTTCACACAATAAAATTTGCTTTTTTTTTTTGCTAGAAAATTACAAGCACAACAGAATACCAGATTTTTGGTAAAATATAAAAGATGAGGTTACATCGAGTAAATAGATCAATTTTTAATAGACAGCTGTGTTTAACTCCTTTCCGTCCGTGGCGTTTTTAAAAATGTTCACACATGTTCACAAAGTTTGCTTTTTTTTTCTGCTAGAAATTTACTTAGAACCCCCAAACATTATATATTTTAGAAAGCAGAGGCCCTGGAGAATAAAATGGTGGTAGTTGCAATTTTTGTGTTGCTCGATATTTTCATAGCTTTTTATCAAACACATATTTATCAGGTAAAATATACATTAAAAATATTTTTTTTGTGTGCATACAAGCATAATATAATACCCATTTTTTGGGAAAATATAAAAGATGAGGTTACATCGAGTAAATAGATCCATTTTTAATAGGCAGCTGTGTTTAACTCCTTTCCATCCAGGGCATTTTTTAAAAATTTCACACATGTTAAAATTAGCTTTTTTTTTTTGCTAGAAATTTACTTAGATACCCCCAAAGATTATATATTTTAGAAAGCAGGGGCCCTGGAGAGTAAAATGATGGTAGTTACAATTTTTTTTTTGCTTGTGATTTTTACAGCTGTATGCATATTTATCAGGAGAAATATACAATAAATAATTTTTTTGAGCATACAAGCACAATATAATACCCAATTTGTGGTAAAATATAAAAGGTGAGGTTACATCGAGTAAATAGATACCAAACATGTCATTACTCAAAATTGCGTGTGTGCCCGTGAAATGGCAAAAAACGATAGTAGATACAATTTTTTAGGTAACATCTTAAAAGCCTTTACGAATTATCAGTTTAGAATTATGGCCCTAGAATTATTGTTCTTATGCCAGCGTTCATGGTGATACCTCACACGTATTGCTGTTTATATACTTGCAGAACCTACATGCATGTTTGCATGCACATGTATGCGCTAGGGGGCTTTTATGCACTGGGTTTTTTTTTTTTTTTTATAATTTGTATTACAATTTTGTTTGTTTTTTATACTTTTTTTCTATTTAACTTTATTGCTATTACAAGAGGGCTGTAGAGTCACCCAGATTCATTTTACTGAATAGCGGATTGCTAGCTGAAAAAAAACATTTTTGGCTGCAGCCTCAGCCATGAGTTTGTTTTAACCACTTGCAGTCTGGGATCTTTAAAACAGCCTAAGGGCGTTAAATGGTTAAAGAGGAATCACACCTTTTGCAAAAAATTTAATAAGTGCAACTATATTGCAAAAAAACAAAAATGTGCATTTAGTATTTTTTCGCAATGGAGCCTGGAGAAACATTGCAACCATGATCAGTGAAGCAGTGGCCCCTGTAGACTATTCCTGCAGCTCAGTCCTTACTGAGGTCCTTACCAAGGTACAGATCTTTAGTTGTGGAACTGGATGAAGTATCAATGGATTACAAGCGTGGTGACATCACTGCACTTGTGCTTCCTTGATAACTACAATTTCTTCTGCCACGGTGGCACAGAGGAACCAATATTCAAATATGGCAGGCAGGGCCGCTGATAAGGAAGTACAGCAAGCTCTCCTGTACTGGGCCCGGGCCCCATCAGTTCAAAAGCGGGGCTCGGAACCTGCCGAGCAGAAGGGCCAGCTGTACTGCCTTATTGGCGACTCTTGTGGCTCACCTTGTAGCACTGCTGGCATCTCCTTATTTTGCTCCCTCTGGCTGCACTGCAGGGGGATCGGTATCTGTGCCACCACCCCCATGTCCTGCTATTTGGGGCCCCCCCATGTGCCCTCCTCCTTCAGAGAGCATTTGGTGGGGGGGAGGAGGCATATTGCCTCCTCACTGCCTGCTTTAATCCAGCGCTAGCGCACTGCAACCGAGTGCTTTGTGCATAGCCTTTGCAGAGCAGTGTTATTCACCTGAATGGGTCTTGTTCAATGGGCATATAATTCCTGCCATGACTGCAATGCAAAGCATCTAGTCAGTGGCATTTTAGCAAAAATATCATTTTATATTTTCATAGGGGGGGGAGCGTGCTGTCACGTAGGCTGTATGGGGCCCTGATGACAGGAGTCGGCAGGGAGAGGAACCCCTAGATTCTGTAAGTGGGGAGGGGGTGGTTTGAAAATGAGGGACCACAGACTTTGACCATATTTCATGCTGCACCCTAAATATGGGTGTAACAGGAAAAATGGTCAGAAGGATGAACTTAGCTGTTAAATGCAAATCTTGACTTTTGCTGCGAAATTCAAGACTGGCCCCACCTCTTACCACCTCCAAAGACGTTCTTTGATTGGGCAAGGTGGAGAGGTTAGGTAGTGATGTCACACTCTCCACCTCTTCCAAACAAAGAATGTTTTGCATTCATTGAGTAAAGCATTCTCTGAATGGCGCCCGTGCCGAGCAGCCCACCATCTGTGTTCAGAATGCAGTAGGACAGCCGCTCAGAACGGGAACCACAAGTTAGTGGAGATCACTGGAGTAGTGGTGCCTATCACAGTGATTTCCAGCTTCCAAGCTAGATCAATACAATAATGTAGAAAATGCCATACTTGGAATTCTTCTTCAAGACCAAACACCACTATTACCTTTATAGGTCAGGAAAAAAAACTTTTTGTTGCCTCTCTTTCTTTTAGTCTCATTTGAATCCTCACACTTGGTGGCCAATCTCAACCAATTTCCATTCTCCCTGCCCTGTGTTTGTATCAGGGCTCTGTCATGGTTATGCAATAGTGTTGTCTATCTGCTTACCTGTTTCCATGTGTTCATCTCTAAAGACCAGCTGACTCTCACCTGACTGCTTTTATTAACTCTCCTTTAGCACGGCTCCACCCCAGCTCCTATCAGAGAACTCTATATTAACCTCTGCACTGCAGGCCAGCCCTGCTGATCAACCTTTGTGAGTTTGGCTTTCTGTTCCTGCCCGCCGTGTGATCTACTTTTGTTTCAGTTACCGACCTTGGCGTGTTCTCTACTATTCCTGTCTGCTCGTGACCCTGACCTCTGGCGTGTCCCCGACTATCCCTGTTTGCCTGTGACCCTGAACCTTGGCGTGAACTCTGTTGTCCTTGTCTGCTTGTGGCCCTGACCTTGGCTTATTCCTTTACTATCCCTATCCTCCTGTTGCCTACTGTGGGTGTGAGCTGGGGGACCCTGGGGGTCGCGACCTGGAGCCAGTTGCAGCCCAGTCCATCCTCACCTCTAGAGGCTCTGGTGAACACCTGCTGGCTCTTAGACTCCGCACCCCAAGGAATCCTACGCTCTAACCCCGGTGGGATCTGTGTTGGTGTCCCAGCAGCCCTGCCTTCCTTACCACCCGGACTCCCATCCGCAGCAGTCAGTCGTAGGGTCCACTGCCTTGTGGTGCACTCCTGATCCCAACGGTGTGCATCTGTCACCCAGCCTCTAGGTGACCTGACAGGCTCTTGTTGTTGGGGAACGCAGTTCTGGCACCTCCAGCACTGAATGTATACTGTGTAATGCCAAGGTGCTGCTGTTGGGGGGAATCTATTGTTGCTGGGGGAAATCTACTTTTGAGTGAGGGGGTCTATTGTTGCTAGGTGTTGGGGAGTCTACTAATGCTGCTACTGGGAGATCTAGTGTTGCTAGTGGGGGTCTATTATTGCTAAGGTCGATCTATTGTTGCTAGGGGTATTTTGTTGCTGGGGTGGATCTAATGTTGCTGGTGATCTATAGTTGCTTTGAGGGATCTTTGGTTGTTGGGGAGATCTATTATTGCTGGGGGGAGTCTATTTGTTGCTGGGGGGTCTATTGTTGCTGGCTGCAGGGGACCTATTTTACAGCCTTTCATTAGCAAATGCCATACAAACGAATTAGCATCACATATTGATACTTGGTTCTGTATTTTCTAAAAGGGGCAGCACTGGGTGGTGGGTAGGGAGTGGAACCAAAGGACATAGTTTATAGGTGTGTAGGGGGCGGAGACAAGGTATGATTTAGAAGGGTAGAGTACCTGCACCTATTCTCTGAGAAAAAAGCTCTGATTCGAACCCTTTACTGGCCACTGAGGAGGCCTCTTTGGACACTGGAATGGCAGTTGGCAGGGCATAGCTATGAAGTCATGCCCCATTAAGAAAGTAAAACTAAATTAGAGAGGCTTTTTCGGGGGTGGGGTTAAAGGTAGCAGCGGACATCTTCTGGTGTCTACTCTTTGGCATAAAATTTATTTCTAGACTTTCATATGGAGCACAAATTCACTTTCATCAAGAAAACTATATTTGTTCCCCCAAGCAGATACATGGGGTTGTACATTTAAGGTCATTCATTAGCAACATTGCGAACTACATAGAAAAATAGATTTCAGAAATCATTTTGAAATTGTTTTTTGGTTTTTGAACTTGGCACATGGTGCTTTGGAAGTTTTTTTACTTGAGTTGTAGAATCAAAGTAAAAAATGAATTATTTGAACTGAGCTCGTTATTTTATCTAATGAAAATGTACAGTTCAAAATATTTAATCCTTGCAAATATCGCATAAATGTGCAATTAGAGTTACACATTTAGGTTGAAAAAAGACACTTGTCCATTGAGGCCAGCCACAAGTCAGGAATAGATACAATTAAAAACGGTACCCTCAGAACCTTAAACCCACAGATAATTCAAAGGAAATAAAAAAAAAAATTAAAAAATAAAACCCTTAGGGCCCGTTAACACCAAATGCGTTGTGCAGCACTGAGCAGCCTTGCCTAATGCAGTCCTAGCCATTGAGGCCAAGCAAAAGACAAAAATAAATAAATGAAAGAATTGCATCCACAAAACCCTAAACCCACAGATAATTCAAAGGAAATAAAAAAAATGGGAGGTCCAGTTCACACCAGATGTGCTGTGCTGTACTGGGGAGCCTTGCCTAATGTAGTCCCATTTGATAGGCTAGGCAAAAAGCCTTGTTTCCCTTTCATCACACTGTACTGAAGTCAACAGAACCTAATTAAATGTTGCTTTGCTATTTTTTTATAAAGTTTACATAATAAATAAATAACAGTGAGACGCACTGTTTTCAGTGCATTGACATCCCTGCTATCCAGTGTCCACCATTGGTAGTGCACACTGGTGGTGTGAATGGGCCCTTTAAAAGGTGGTTCGTTTTTGGTCCAGTTGGGGTAAAATTCCTTTCTATATTCTTAAGCCAACTGGATATCCAAATTATAAGCAGGGATTGAGTTGAGTTCCATCCAAACCTGATCCAAACTCAGTTTAGCAGAAGCAGTCACATGATCAAATCCCCGCCAACCCAATCAGCTGCAGCAAGGGCATTCCATTAGGTCAAGGTCATTGAGGTCAATGCCATTAGGTCAATGTTAGCAATGTCCTTGTCAGACCCAATATGAATTCCTAGGTGCCACATCCCTATATAGTGTCATCAAGATAGAATAAATGTTTGGAATGGGAGTTTAATTTGGCACCAGGAATTATATAACACAATATAAGGAAATAAAATGAAATTGCTTATTGATATACATCCTTAAATAGAGTGAAGGTCTGCTTTAAATATGCCTAGTAAAGATGAGATGGGTTTGGTCTGAGCTCAGTCTGAACCCAATTCAGCAGGACCCATGGGAAGGTGTTACATGATAGGAGGACCCCATTGATATTCCCTATCCCACAGATGCACACACGAAAAGGGGCAGGGATGCCTGTGACGTCATTGACCTAATATTTGTACTGAATATCAATATATATATCTATATATATCTATAAATATATAGATATATATAGATATATATAGATAAATAGATATTGATATACAGTATCTCATAACAATTTTTGTAAATATTTTATTCTATCTTTTCATGTGACAACACTGAAGAAATGACACTTTGCTACAATGTAAAGTAGTGAGTGTACAGCTTGTATAACAGTGTAAATTTGCTGTCCCCTCAAAATAACTTAACACACAGCCATTAATGTCTACACTGCTGGCAACAAAAGTGAATGCACCCCAAAGGCAAAATGTCCAAATTGGGCCCAATTAGCTATTTTCCCTCCCCGGTGTTATGTGACTCGTTGGTGTTACAAGGTCTCAGGTGTGAATGGGGAGCAGGTGTGTTAAATTTGGTGTTATCGCTCTCACTCTCTCATACTGGTCACTGGAAGTTCAACATGGTGCCTCATCACAATGAACTCTCTGAGGATTTGAACAAAATAATTGTTGCTCTACATAAAGATGGCCTATGCCAGTGATGGTGAACCTTGGCACCCCAGATGTTTTGGAACTACATTTCCATTGATGCTCAACTACACTGCAGAGTGTATGAGCATCATGGGAAATGTAGTTTCAAAACATCTGGGGTGCCAAGGTTCGCCATCACTGGCCTAGGCTATAAGAAGACTGCCAAGACCCTGAAACTGAGCTGCAGCACGGTAGCCAGGACCATACAGTGGTTTAATAGGACAGGTTCCATTCAGAACAGGCCTCACCATGGTAGACCAAAGAAGTTGAGTGCACGTGCTCAGCGTCATATCCAGAGGTTGTCTTTGGAAAATAGACGTATGAGTGTTGCCAGCATTGCTGCAGAGGTTGAAGGGGTGGGGGGTCAGCCTGCCAGTGCTCAGACCATACGCTGCACACTGCATCAAATTGGTCTGCATGGCTATCATCCCAGAAGGAAGCCTCTTCTAAAGATGATGCACAAGAAAGCCCGCAAACAGTTTGCTGAAAACAAGCAGACTAAGGACAGGGATTACTGGAACCATGTCCTGTGGTCTGATGAGACCAAGATAAACTTATTTGGTTCAGATGGTGTCAAGCGTGTGTGGCAGCAACCAGGTGAGGAGTACAAAGGGTTCTTTACTGTAATAGCGGCAAGCATGTTGAATTTACTTCCACAGGCGGTGGTCTCAGTGGGGGACATCGATAGTTTCAAGAAACTATTAGATAAGCACTCGACCACATAACAACCACAACATACAGGGATATACAATGTAATACTGACATATAATCATATACATAGGTTGGACTTGATGGACTTGTGTCTTTTTTTTACCTCACCGACTATGTAACTATGTAACTGTGTCCTGTCTACAGTCAAGCATGGTGGTGGGAGTGTCATGGTCTGGGGCTGCATGAGTGCTGCCGGCACTGGGGAGCTACAGTTCATTGAGGGAACCATGAATACCAACATGTACTGTGACATACTGAAATCAGAGCATGAACCCCTCCCTGCAGGGCAGTATTCCAACATGTGTGGCACCCGGGGCCGACCCCCCCCGACCCCCCCCCCCCCCCGCTCCCCCGTAGGTACACCGCTGATGATGGCCACACAAAATATTGACACTTTGGGCCCAATTTGGACATTTTCACTTAGGGGTGTACTCACTTTTGTTGCCAGTGGTTTAGACATTAATGGCTGTGTGTTGAGTTATTTTGAGGGGACAGCAAATTTACACTGTTATACAAGCTGTACACTCACTACTTTACATTGTAGCAAAGTGTCATTTCTTCAGTGTTGTCACATGAAAGGATAGAAGAAAATATTTACAAAAATGTGAGGGGTGTACTCACTTTTGTGAGATACTGTACATCCTTAAAAGAAGGCCAAAAGGTCTAAACATGATGAAAACCACAACACAATACAGAAATGTTCGAAACCATCACATATAAAGTACAAAATATCTCAACACAAAACATGTGCAATATAGGAGACCTCAACACATTTCAACTTAAAAAGTTGTACATCTTCTGCACACAGTGATGAGATCTGTACCAAACCCCTGAAGAAGGTGTTTTTAATTTAAACACGTTGGGGTCTCCTATATACGTTTTGTGTTGAGATATTTTGTACTTTATATGTGATGGTTTTGAACATATCTGTATTGTATCGTGGTTTTTATTATGTTTAGACCTTTTGCCCTCTTTTAAGGATGTTTACCAATAAATATACAAATATTAGGTCAATGACGTCACAAGCATCCCTGCGTATGTGTTTATGGGCAGCTGGGAATGTAAATGGGGTCCTGCAATGGGGTCCAATTCCTGTTATATTGGTTTCGGACTGAGCTCAGACCGAACCCATCTCATCTTTACTTAGGAGGCATATTTAAAGCAGACCTTCACCCTATAAAATAACGTATTTTTACCAGCCTGTCTGAAAGAAACTATAATAATTCAGCCTTTTTTCTTCCATGATTTTAAAGTCTTGGTAGACCCTCTCAATTATAACCAGCCAGGAGCCAGTGGTATTCCAAGGAATGGAGATGCAAGACATACCTCCGTGAAATGACTTTTACATTCAACATACCGCAGAAATCTGGACCATAAATATAATACATTCAGGTAATCTATGTGATAAACCTGTCAATGAATTGAAAAAAAAGAATTCATAAAAAATGACAAAAAGGATAAAGAAAATACTTCATATATTATGCTTTAGTAAGCAGACCATTGTATTCAACATATAAACAATAGTAAGATGTGTTTCCAGCTGTAATTTTTTGCTATTGTGTTTTAGAAATCTGTTTGCTGTTAGTGACAGTTAATTCATATGTGCCAACAATGACTGCCAAGGACAATGGTTATTAGTACCTTTACTCTGTCACCATAGAGACTATGGAACAATCTCAGGACAAGGTGCTAAAGCTTACAGTGCCTTGAAAAAGTATTCACACCCCTTGAAATTTTCCACATTTTGTCACGTTACAACCAAAAAATGTAAATGTATTTTATCAAATGTGATAGACCAACGCAAAGTGGCAAATAATTTTGAGGTGCAAGGAAAATAATAAATGGTTTTCAAAATTTTTTACAAATAAATATCTGAAAAGTGTGGCGTGCATTTGTATTCAGCCCCCTTTACTCTGATAACCCTAACTAAAATCTAGTGGAACCAATCGCTTTCAGAAGTCACCTAATTAGTAAATAGAGTCCACCTGTGTGTAATTTAATTTCAGTATATATACAGATGTTCTGTGAAGCCCTCAGAGGTTTGTTAGAGAACCTTAGTGAGCAAACAAACAGCATCAGCATGAAGGCCAAGAAACACACCAGACAGGTCAGGGAAAAAAATATGGAGAAGTTAATTGCAGGGTTTTAAAAAAAAATATATCCCAAGCTTTGAACATCTCACGGAGCACTGTTCAATCCATCATCTGAAAATGGAAAGAGTATGGCACAACTGCAAACCTACCAAGACATGGCCGTTCATCTAAACTGAAAGGCCGGGCAAGGAGAGTATTCATCAGAGAAGCAGCCAAGAGGCCCATGGTAACTCTGGAGGAGCTGCAGAGATCCACAGCTCAGGTAGGAGAATCTGTCCACAGGACAACTATTAGTCGTGCACTCCACAAATCTGGCCTTTTTTGGAAGAATGACAAGAAGAAAGCCATTGTTCAAAGAAAGCCATAAGAAGTCCTGTTTGCAGTTTGCGAAAAGCTATGTGGGGGAAGAAGGTGCTCTGGTCAGATGAGACCAAAATGGAACTTTTTGGCCTAAAAGCAAAACGCTGTGTGTGGCGGAAAATTAACACTACAATCAACCTGAACACACCATCCCCACCGTGAAACATGGTGGCGGTAGCATCATGTTGTGGGGATGCTTTTCTTCAGCAGGGACATGGAAGCTGGTCAGAGTTGATGGGAAGATGGATGGCGCTAAATACAGGGCAATCTTAGAAGAAAACCTGTTAGAGTCTGCAAAAGACTTGAGACTGGGGCAGAGGTTCACCTTCCAGCAGGACAACAAACCTAAACATCCAACCAGAGCTACAATGAAATGGTTTAGATCAAAGCATGTTCATGTGTTACAATGGCCTCTTCAAAGTCCAAACCTAAATCCAATTGAGAATCTGTGGCAAGACTTGAAAATTGCTGTTCATAGACGTTTGCCATCCAATCTGACAAAGCCTGAGCTATTTTGCAAAGAAAAATTAGCATAAATTTTAATTTCCAGATGTGCAAAGCTGGTAGAGACATCCCGAAAAAGACTTGCAGCTGTAATTTCAGCGAAAAGGTGGTTTCTTCAAAGCATTGATTCATGGGGGCTGAATACAAATGTACGCCCCACTTTTCACGTTTATTTGTAAAAAAAAAATTGAAAACCATTCATAATTTTTCTTCCACTTCACAATTATGTGCCACTTTGTGTTGGTCTATCACATAAAATCCCAATAAAATACATTTACGTTTTTGGTTGTAACATGACAAAATGTGGAAAATTTCAAGGGGTATGAATACTTTTTCAAGGCACTGTATCTAAAGCCAACATTTTGTTTGTGGTTTTTGGATAGATTTTTGGAGGGTTAGACCCCTCTAATTTTTTTTGTTGTTGTCTGTGTCCTGACAGGGGAGATTAATTCTTTCAATTACCACTGGTGACCATCGTCTCCAGTAAAAAAAAGTGATGGGGAATCCAATTTTTTGGAGTTGTCTGATGTGTGTTTGATAGGGCTGGACCCATAAAAGCAAGGATGTTCTGATGGATATCCTTTCTTCAAAGGAGCTGATTCATAATAAAGGTGTAGTGTAGGTGGACCTTATTCTGGTCCTAGGCTGCTACCTCTCTGAAATGGTGCTGAGGAGCACCCAGTACAAAAATTAATATCACTTAAAGCAGCGGTCGTCAATCTTTTGAACTTCACAGACCACTAAACTCACAATTTTGAATCCCGCAGACCACTAACATTAATTTTACATGCCTTATACACGCAATGCTCTGGCTTTCTGACAACCTCTGCCCCCCTTCCCCACACTTTGCATCCCACTGCTGCCTTACACAGACTCATCATTGGATCTCACCTCCTTATCCAGCCATGTGCTTGAGCTCTGTGCTCCTTCCCAGAGTCTGTGCCAATGGCAGTCCCCTCTTTTTTTACCTCCCACTCTCTGCACTAATCCCATCTTCCTCTGAGTTCCCAGGAGCCAGAACTACAGAGGAGGCATTGGGTATCAATGCGCGCTGACAGTACTGAATGTCAGCACGCATTGAGAACAACAATGGAAACAACATTGGGTGGGATACATCCGCTACAATGTTGATGAGTGGAAGAACCCATGGAGACCACCAACATTTTCTCGTGGACCATTAGTAGTCCATGGACCACTGGTTGGCGACCGCTTACTTAGAGGACTTTTTGAAATGCTTATTGGTTAAGTTAAGCCAATGTGTTTCGGGGGAAGGCCTCCCCATTGTTCAGGTCTTGAGAAGGGGATGTTATTAGAATCACGATGAGATGTAATATTAGACATATGTTAGGGGTTGATAAAGGATGTCAGATCTTGCAGTCACTATGAACTGCCAGCATGTACCGTTAAGATTTGACGGTCTTTATCAATCCCTAACATACGTCTCCTATTGCATCTCATATTGAATTTTCTTACAATGAAGGACCCCACCTATGGCTTTAAAAGATTTATCTTGGTGGCATTGGTGGGTTGGAAAGGTTACCTTTTTTACGCAATTTACCTTTTCATTGGCCTCTGGTCATTTTTTTTTCTCAGTTAAACCTGTCCTAACAGGAATCTCAGGGCTGGAATTGCTGAGCTCCTATTGAAATTACTTGTTGCTTGGCTGTTATTCTGATCTTTGAATCACTGACCCAAAACAAGTATACAGTTCAGGGAAGTCTGAGGTCCGTATCAGCGTGACAGCCTGAAAATGTTTCCGAAAAATGTAATCAATGGCAGCTTCCTTGTTCCTCTAACAACATTTTTCCTTTAAGCGAAATAGGCAAATTCTGGTCTTCACATTGTTCAAGCACTTTGGTGGTGGTACTTCACTGAGTCAAAACTGCCATAGGAGTCAGAGAATAGCCTCATCTGATATTAGTAATAGATAGTCCACATCACAGAAGGTTCCAATATAAAAAAAAAAGTCAAACATTTTATTATTACATAAGGCCAAAAACCCAACCCTATCTATTGCTAATATCCTATTGGAAGCAAGCTGGCAGAAGCTTGGAGTTGGGCTCTGGAGCTCTACAGTCTGTTTGATTGGGGTAGGACTTGAGCACTTCTTTTGAATTTGAAGCCTCCATCTGATGTTTCCCACACCAAAAACCATACCAAAAATATATCAGCTATATAATATACCAATAAATGTACTTGCAACTGCAATTCATATATCATACACATGAAATCATATCATTTATGAACAGTGCTAAATATATTTTTGAGTTTGCATTGGTACAGTTTGTGTTAGTTATAGTGTTAAAAGAATATGTAAACCCAACATTTCATATTCCTGGTATGTGCCTGCTATGCCATGTATTATATGAATAAGTATTCTGTTCTCTTTGTATTGTTTCCTTTGTGTAAAAATCCCTGGTGTTCCTGCCAATCCCTCTGCTTTCCTATCAAAAAACTGTCCACACTAGGCACTGAGAGCACAGTGTGGTCAATTTCCTGTCTGTGTTGGCAACTCAGCCTGCTCTCCTCCAATAATCAGACTGGGCCTGGCACGCCCCCCCTCCCTGCAGAGCCATTTACTGGGAAGACCAGTGCCTGCTGTTTCTCCTCCCCCTGCCTCTCTGAGATCCTTGTGCTGCTGAGAACAGATGGTATGATATCACTTATAAAAAAGGGGGAAAACATATATTTATAATGTGTGTGTAAATATATATATATATATATATATATATATATATATATATATATATATATATATATATATATATATATATATATATATATATTAAACTGAATGGGTTGTTTTACAAGGTGAGGGTTTACATATACTTGAAAGTCCAATTCAAGCCTCACTTTTTTCTCTCTTTATAGTTCAATGTTATGTGTAGATATGCTTTAAAATACTCTTTTTTTTACTTAATGTAAATGCACTTTCTGCACTCCCACTCCAGGGCTCAATGCTGGCAATGCTGAGAAAATGCCCACATCCTCATCACATGTGTCCTCACACAGATTTGCAGCACTAAGGAAGAGAGGGAAGTGTCTGTTAGAATAGGAAGTATACTGGGCAGAGTGGTCAAACTCCAGTGACCATTGGGTGGGATACATCCGCTACAATGTTGATGAGTGGAAGAACCCATGGAGACCACCAACATTTTCTCGTGGACCATTAGTAGTCAATGGACCACTGGTTGGCGACCGCTTACTTAGAGGACTTTTTGAAATGCTTATTGGTTAAGTTAAGCCAATGTGTTTCGGGGGAAGGCCTCCCCATTGTTCAGGTCTTGAGAAGGGGATGTTATTAGAATCACCATGAGATGTAATATTAGACATATGTTAGGGGTTGATAAAGGATGTCAGATCTTGCAGTCACTATGAACTGCCAGCATGTACCGTTAAGATTTGACGGTCTTTATCAATCCCTAACATACGTCTCCTATTGCATCTCATATTGAATTTTCTTACAATGAAGGACCCCACCTATGGCTTTAAAAGATTTATCTTGGTGGCATTGGTGGGTTGGAAAGGTTACCTTTTTTACGCAATTTACCTTTTCATTGGCCTCTGGTCATTTTTTTTTCTCAGTTAAACCTGTCCTAACAGGAATCTCAGGGCTGGAATTGCTGAGCTCCTATTGAAATTACTTGTTGCTTGGCTGTTATTCTGATCTTTGAATCACTGACCCAAAACAAGTATACAGTTCAGGGAAGTCTGAGGTCCGTATCAGCGTGACAGCCTGAAAATGTTTCCGAAAAATGTAATCAATGGCAGCTTCCTTGTTCCTCTAACAACATTTTTCCTTTAAGCGAAATAGGCAAATTCTGGTCTTCACATTGTTCAAGCACTTTGGTGGTGGTACTTCACTGAGTCAAAACTGCCATAGGAGTCAGAGAATAGCCTCATCTGATATTAGTAATAGATAGTCCACATCACAGAAGGTTCCAATATAAAAAAAAAAGTCAAACATTTTATTATTACATAAGGCCAAAAACCCAACCCTATCTATTGCTAATATCCTATTGGAAGCAAGCTGGCAGAAGCTTGGAGTTGGGCTCTGGAGCTCTACAGTCTGTTTGATTGGGGTAGGACTTGAGCACTTCTTTTGAATTTGAAGCCTCCATCTGATGTTTCCCACACCAAAAACCATACCAAAAATATATCAGCTATATAATATACCAATAAATGTACTTGCAACTGCAATTCATATATCATACACATGAAATCATATCATTTATGAACAGTGCTAAATATATTTTTGAGTTTGCATTGGTACAGTTTGTGTTAGTTATAGTGTTAAAAGAATATGTAAACCCAACATTTCATATTCCTGGTATGTGCCTGCTATGCCATGTATTATATGAATAAGTATTCTGTTCTCTTTGTATTGTTTCCTTTGTGTAAAAATCCCTGGTGTTCCTGCCAATCCCTCTGCTTTCCTATCAAAAAACTGTCCACACTAGGCACTGAGAGCACAGTGTGGTCAATTTCCTGTCTGTGTTGGCAACTCAGCCTGCTCTCCTCCAATAATCAGACTGGGCCTGGCACGCCCCCCCTCCCTGCAGAGCCATTTACTGGGAAGACCAGTGCCTGCTGTTTCTCCTCCCCCTGCCTCTCTGAGATCCTTGTGCTGCTGAGAACAGATGGTATGATATCACTTATAAAAAAGGGGGAAAACATATATTTATAATGTGTGTGTAAATATATATATATATATATATATATATATATATATATATATATATATATATATTAAACTGAATGGGTTGTTTTACAAGGTGAGGGTTTACATATACTTGAAAGTCCAATTCAAGCCTCACTTTTTTCTCTCTTTATAGTTCAATGTTATGTGTAGATATGCTTTAAAATACTCTTTTTTTTACTTAATGTAAATGCACTTTCTGCACTCCCACTCCAGGGCTCAATGCTGGCAATGCTGAGAAAATGCCCACATCCTCATCACATGTGTCCTCACACAGATTTGCAGCACTAAGGAAGAGAGGGAAGTGTCTGTTAGAATAGGAAGTATACTGGGCAGAGTGGTCAAACTCCAGTGACCATTGCAGTTGCACTCTGCAATTATATTCAGAATCAAAACATAGAGGTATGGGATGCTCAGGGCATAGGGTGAGGGCACCACATCCAATCAGTCAACAAAAATACCAAGAAACGGACTCTGAAGGTGCTCCATTCCTTGGTATTTTTTGTTTTTGTTCTGTAATTGTATTCAGACATTGCCGACCAGCTGTAAAGGGAAAGTGGACTATGAAAACTAAGGGGAATAGAATAGGAGAGTGCAAAATCTGGTGCAGCTCTGCATAGAAACCAATCAGCTTCCAGATTTTTTGTTAAAGCTTAACTGAACAAGCTGAGGTTAGAAGCTGATTGGCTACCATGTACAGCTGCACCAGATTTTGCACTCTCCAGTTTTAGTAAATCAACCCCAATAACTAATTCAGTAACTTTAAATGGGCTTTAAAATATATTTCACAGTTATTTTGAACAGAATTGCACTGCACTGTGAACAATTCATATTATGTAAAAAAATATATACTAACAAAAATGTATTGGTATATTACGATGTATATATTGGTTCATAATTGGTGTAATTTTGGTTTGACTGTTGACCTACCAATGTAACAATATTTTTTGTTTTTTGGGTTGTTGAAAGAAGTGGAGGTTTAGATTTAGTGATCCTTGAGCTGATCTTTATTACAGTTTTGCAGTTTCTAAACGTGTGTAAATTTCACGAGAACCTATACCTGGTGTCTTAGAAACTTAGTATACTTCAGCCTAATTTTTATGGTGGCCAATCCAATAGTATCAAGTTTTTTAGGCAAAAAAAAAAGAAAAATGAACAGGTATAATGGTGATTTGTTCTAAAATAGGTATTTTTCCAAATAAGGTTTTTAATACAAATGGAATAACATGTCTAACCAACATTATCATTTGTAATTATTATTTTTAATAATATAAAATGTTTGACCCGTAGTGTATAGCTTTGACACTTCTCATCAAAATTACCCATGTGGATCATTGGTTGGTGACCTTTAAATAAAGCTTGCCCAAGTACAAAAAACAAAAAATTTGTTTTATTCATAACTTTGTGTTCAGAGATACAAATTTATCTCATCTTCTGACCATGTAAATGATCGACCATTCTTTAATTGAATTCTGTGTATATTTATATTTTCTCAAAGAATATAAATTCTGCGAAATACAGAATAGGTCATTAAGTAAAATAAAAAATAAAATTTTCTCTTTTTAATCTATCAATACCATGGCATTTCATGCCGAGCTTTTTCTGAAAGAGTTTCAACTCTAGATGAATTAGGAATAATAAAACGGTAGACCCAATTCAAGGCTTCAATTACCCAATAAAAAGCCAATATAGATTTTCTTTTCATTCCTGGGAAGTTTCAATACATGAAAAATATAACTTGGGTAAAACCAAGTGTAACCAACTCATCTTGAGGAATACACAGGATTTCAATATTTTAGATCACAATAGAATTTTTAATAAATAAATTTCTTTGTTTTTTTATTATTTTTTTTTTCTTTTTTGTAAAGACACTTTTATTGGAAACAGTAGATTTAGCCCAGTCATTTTACGTTCCTTTTTTTTTAATATAAATGGTCTGTTTTTGCTTTTATTCTCCCATGTTGCAGAATTTTAGATCTGCGTCTCCTGTACATTGTCCTTAGAGTTTGCGCGAATCAATAAAGGTTCATGCACTGAGCTGTGTATTGAATTTATTGTGTTCACGGTTGTCGTGTGATTAAAAGGGGACTTATAAGAGTTATAATGGTTTAAATGCTCATGTTCTATTGCGGGCATGGGTAAGTGGCTCTCAATGGGCGTGTCAGCTGTGAGTTCATCATCCACGTTAATAATCTCAACAGTCCGCGTAGGAGCATGATGGTTCTTCCGATGGTGCTGTTTCCTCATCTTATAGAAAATTACCAACATAACAGCTGCCATAAGGGTGATGGCCACAAAACAACCAATGATAATTTTGGTGGTCTTCATAACTTCATCTATCCCTGGCATTCCACCATTTGCATCCGTAACCGGGATGGTGAAGGGTTTCTCAGTGGACCTTGTGCTCTGCGACATTAGAGAGGTGGTTGCATTTGTGGTTTCCCAGTCAATGACTGGTGTAGGACCCACATGATGTTCTGTGGTTCTGGCCTCGTCCTGAGATGGTTCCATAGTCTCTACAGTGACAGTGGAAAAGTAGGTATAGCCATTATCAATCGCAGTCACATTCAGTGTCGCCGAGGCAGTGGTGTTCCCTGCGGAGTTACTGACGATACATGTGTACAATCCTGTATCTCGCATCGTTACAGATGTAAAGTTTAGTGTGCCATCATTGAGCACAGAAATTCGCACTTTGTAAGCCCCGTGAGTCATTATGGATCCATTTGGTGTAATCCAGCTAACATAAGTCAATGATGTAGAGGCCCGACATTTGAGTTCAGCAGCCATCCCTTCTGTAACATTCAGATCAGTGGGTGGCTCCAAAATCACTGGGGCATAGCATGTAAAATAGTTCTGGTCCAACTCAGCAATATGAGTACCTTTTAAACTGGGAGGCGTGCTACAACGAGCACAGCATGTGCTGCCTGTAGTGACTATTTCCTTTAACCACCAACTAAGCCAAAGAATGTCGCAATTACAGTTCCAAGGGTTGTGGTGCAACTGAATCCTTTGCAAATTATGTAGAGGTGTAAAAAGGTCATGAGGCAGCGTAGTTAGATTATTATGTGCCAAATTAAGCTCCACAAGTGACTGAAGGTCATCAAAGGCATTCCTCTCAATCACCTGAATTTGGGAATGCATGATCCACAGTTTTTGTAAATTGGTTAATCCTTGAAATGACCCTGGCCTCAGAACCGAAAGATGGTTCCCAGAAAGGTCTAGTTCATCTAGCTTTACAAGAGGAGTAAGATTGGGGATTTCTCTTAGGTTGCACATCCCAAGGTTCAGATATCTAAGGTTTGAAAGCCCTTCAAAAGCTCCTTCCGAAATATAGGACAATCTTTTCATCTCCCCCAAATCCAGTCTGCGCAGAGAAGGGATGCGATTAAAAGCATAGGAAGGAATGCTTTCAATGGGGTTGTTCCTCAGCCAAAGCTCCTTTAGTTTTGACAAATATTCAAAAGCTCCATTTGGAATGGTAGTCAGACGATTGTCAAATAGCTCCAAAGTGTTCAGGTTCGCCAAGCCGTTGAAGGCCCCGATTTCAATCGTCCTAATGTGATTCCTACTCAACTGTAAAACTTCTAAGTGTCGCAAATGCTTAAAACTGTCCACTTTGATTATTTGGATCTGGTTTTCGTGGAGGTTAAGTTGCCTCGTGTTGGTGGAGATACCATCCGGGACTTCTCGCAGGTTCCGTCTGGTGCAAATGACTTTGCTAAACTGGTTACTGCAGGAACATACAGAAGGGCAGGTCTGAGCCCTAACCAACCCGGCCACCACGAGAAGTTGAAGAGCCAACAGCACAATAAAAAGGGGGTCAAATAAGGCCCTGTTGAACCTAGGACCTATCATCATCTGCTGTGGATGTAATGTCATCTTGTTCAACATTCATACTTTGTTTGTGTTTGGTCCTTCAGCAGTTCCAGTATTCTGCAAAACATTAAATAAAAGAAACACTGTTAGTTAATTAATAAAAAATGTATGGCTCACAATTAGCTCAGCAACCAAATGATTTTGAGTATATAAGTATATCTAAACCCTAGAACAGAAATGTAATATATTGCAGCTTATCAGTTCTTAAATGTGTTAAATGTGGTGGCTGCTTTCATTTTCATTATCAGGCTAAGTATTTTTTACTTCAAGTACAAAAAAAATCACGTTGATCCTTATCCCTGAAGTATTTTGTCCCTGTAACTTTTTATGCACTGATCTAAAATCACACACAGGGTTATCTGCCTTCTGTGAACTACGAAACAACACCCTTATATGTAATGGAGATAAAGAGTGAGATATAGATAGGCCAAATCAGGACAGCAACCTAGGGTGACAATGCTGCTCCCCCATAGATAGAGTACAGTAAGTGATCAATGTCAACCTAGGACCTAAGTGATCTACTGGCAGGTCTACTTATGTGAGCACAAGATAAAAAAATTCTGAAAAAAAAAAAGAAAACTTATTCAGCCATTATTATTGATGGTAAGCCTTAAAGTAAGTAAACTTTAGGCAAAACTTTTTTTTTTTATTTTGGATAGTGTAAGGAGAGGTTATAACCCGTCAGTTTATTTTTTGCCTTCTGTCTCCCATGGGGGGGGGGTGATCTACTTTTGCTTCCTATCTTATAGCTAATACAGGAAGTGAGAAATAATCCAGGCAAATTAAGGGAATTTTTGGGGGACCCCCAGGTCACCAGGACTAGTGTCCCTATTAGAACATTTCCCCTCTATTGCTTTTCTGTGGACAGCCAAAAATGTTGGGTTTTCTTTATATTCACTTTCGATGATAACAGTAAACAGAACAAATAGAGAGAGTGAATCTCGCTAACGGGGACACAGACAGCAATAAAAACCGAATACGTGTTGTAATCCATATTCACTCTGTCAAGAACTAAAAAAAAAAAAAGTTTTGCCTTTAGTTATACTTTAATATATACATTTTTGTAAGAATTCTTTCAATTCATCCTTGGTTAGTTCACCCTGAGACAAACACACTTTCCATGTCTATTAGCAGAATTATGTTTTTGCTCGGAAAGGTACTGATATGGCAGTAACATTGTTATTGGCGTAGTTCCCTGAACACAGAGACATCATCATTCATGACAATTGGGAGCCTTAAGACATTTTATCTGTGCACATTGAGAATTTTAATTGTCTCTGAAAACCTCTACAAGCATTGGAACAGACAGACTAATCTACTGCGTTGTTTGTCTTAAAGTGAAGTTGTCATGAGCCTAAGTAGGGTAAACTAATAATGCAAACACATAGCTCTTGTTCTAGGCACAAACCTACTCTTCTTTTCAAAATGTGGTCGGTAGGCTGAAATTTGCCTGTAGCTGGATTAAGCAAGTGATGTCTTTAGGAGATAGCCAAGAGTTGGGCTTCCCGTTTGAACAGCCAAGGTGCCTACAGACACATGTCCAATAAGCCTGGAGTTTTTGCCAATTCCCTACATTAATTCAATGCTATGGCCATATAACCGTGATGGCTGCATTTTCAACTTAAGAAAATGCATTTACTAATATGTATAGATAGCTACCATGCTTAGACATAAATGAATACACAGACTTAGGTCACGATCTGAAAACAGGTTTGTACAAAATCTTCTAAGCTTCTCCATAGCCACCAGACAGTATGATAATTGGAGATCAAACATTTAAATCAAGTTGGCTATTGACTTGACAGAACCTAAGTCATTCATAGAGGCCAGCATATGTACGCCTAGAGAATCAGTCCAAGTTCAGTGTAGACTGACTGTTTGTTAGAGGTGCCTTGAGGTTTCTTCAGGAGTGCCTTGGCAAAATGCTAAAAATCTCCCCAAAATTGTATATAAGCTGGTGGGTGTATGAAACCTGCCTTTTAGTTAAACAAACCCACAGGTTTTCATTGTACACCATTAGAACCTTCTAGCTGCCAAACTCCTAATGACCAATGACATCATCAGTTAATAAGGAGGATGTCAGTTGCCTGCATATCATCCTTGTTTGATTCCTCCTTTGCCTCTCTCCATCAGCTTTGGGGTCTCATTAGCTAAGTGATGGAGAAAAACTGAGGGAGAAGAGAAACATTGGAATACTAGTCAGTACCAGTTTGCAAAAGCGTATTTGCTTTGGAAGAATAAATCACCTCTATTGTTGGGTGTCCTCCGTGTATTGATGTTACCCATTATGTTAAACTATCAGAATAGTTTTTACATTTTAGAACGGGGCGCCTCAAGATTGTCCATAATTTTGGAGGGTGCCGCGAGATTGTCCATCATTTTAAAGGGTGCCCTGACTGAAAAAAGGTTGAGGAACACTGTGGTATAGCATGGTATGGACAGACGCAATAATGTGCCCCAAATAAAACAGATAACAGATACATACTCCCAATTTTAACTCCAAAAAGCAGAGATACAATCTACAGGGGTGGGCAGGAGTATATTTCTCAAAAATAATTATAACATAGGTTCCTGGAATTTTAAGAAAAGTCTCTAACCTGCTAAAGATTCATAAAATGGTTGCCGTTAAGCTAAACTTGGCACAACACAATGGGGCTACCAAAAAGACCTGACCCACTGCATTAAACATATATGAGGCCAAATGTAAGGAGGCGCGGAGATGCATCTCAACATGATGTCTACAAGGTGAGCTTGTTGAAAACACATCTTTGCGAACGACTAAAAGCTGGTCATACAATGGTCATTTCCTTTTTTTTTTGATCAGCCAGGGGGCTGATCAAAAAAACCCCAAAAACTAAATGGATTCCCCAATCCAGCCAAGTGAAGTGTTATTTAATTCTGACAGTAGGGACGCCTATGCTGTCAGAATACACTGATGAGTGTTTATTTGCTGCAGCAATCATCAAATGAATCAAGAGCCATACATAGATCAAAATTTGGCCAGTCAGTCTATGGCCAGCTTTACTCAGTCATAAGTACAGTACGTACTGAGTACTTTTCTTTAATAGTATCATAGATGGATCATATTTGCAACAACTAGCAGGGTTTTCTGTCTACATTTAAAAGAAAATGAACTTAACGCTGCATAACTTTTTTTGTTCCAATATGCAATTTTACAGACTTGTGCCACTGCTCCTCCACTGGCAGTTCGGGACCATTCGGGACTACCGCTAAACATCTACACTAGTAAACATCCCTCCTGTAATACCACCTTCTACCTACAAATTGCAAGTGAATAGGAAGTTTTTAATGTGGTTGTAAGCCCCCCCCCCAAAAAAAAGCTTCTGTTCCCGTATAGCAGATTAAACAGCAAGGTGCTTGTCTAATCTGTCCCTTTCTAAGCTGTAAAAAACCTGGCTGATCCTGCCTGTTCCTGTGTCCCCCTCTGTGTGCTGACCACGGTAATCATGGCTGCTGATCCCCGATTACCGTGGTCAGTTTACATGCCTCCGTTATCCCGATTTTCTCCTCTCACCCCCTCCTTCCCTGCCTGTCAGGTCCTGTGTGTGTCTGTCCCCCTCTCCACCCCCCCCCCTCTACTATTAGTAGCTGGCAGTAAAAGTAAAGAACAATTATGGCCAGCTCCTCTGTTATGGTAATCTCTCCTACACTGTGTAATTATTTTTTTAAACAATGCCTGTAAATACCTTATCTTCGATCGCTTCTGGCCGGTCACATGACCTCCAGGTGCTCTCCTCCCCCATCTAAGGGCTACAGCGGGAGGGGCTGAGGGGCCAGCACAGCGGTCACGTGACCTCCCCGGCTGACGTCAGAGGGAGATCTCGGCCCCTCCCACTGTAGCCCGTATATCGGAGGAATAGAGCGGCCGGAGGTCACATGACTGGCCAGAAGCAATTGAAGAAAAGATATTTAGAGGCATATATCACTTCTAAAGGAAAATATCTGTAATATTTTAATTTGTTTTACTTTTTTATACTCTATATTTGTCAGTGGCTTTTGTTTAATTCAGTATAATTGTCTGTTGGTAACATATCACCCCGCACAATATTGTTGTTATGCTAAGTGCTCCCTTTCTTCTTTTTTTTTTTTTTCAAATGATGTTCTAGAATCCTTTACTGCTGATTCATCTGTGCTTCCCTATAACCCACAGCCCTGGGTTCATTTCCAATCTCAAGCTCTCTGCAAACTCCCTGTGCTGCAGAGATTAATGAAATTTTCTATGAATCAGGCATCAGTGAAGTCCAATGCCGGCTTGTAGCACACTCATAACCCAGAGCACGGGAATGCATAATGCATAGATTTGTGCTATAACAAAAAAAAATGTGTATCAGCAAAGACTGCGCAATGTTAAGCAATATGTAGTTTCATTTTTACCGTAAAAAAAGCCTTGTTACCAAAAAAATCTATTATTCAGATCAGAGCTTGTGTTCTTAAGTGCAGCATCAAAGCTGCGTGGTACATTTGCGCCGCAAAATGAATCGCTTGAGATAAAAATGATCTGATGGAAGATGTGATATTCTCTATATTATACATTGTGTCTATGTGTGTACATAGACAGGTGATATATTTTAACTTAGAACCACATTTATGAGAGCTGTCGTTGCAGATTAGGCTGAGATTAGGGTGGTGGAGTGTTGGATTCCAAGCTCGCCGGGGGTTCCGATCAGAGGAGATGATTAAGGTATTATGAATGCTTTGATTTCCTAGGAGAGCCTTGTTGGGGCCCCCGGGGATAGCCAACTTGTGTAGAGTGCCAAAAATATCAGTCTAGTTATAATTCTTTATTTGTCACCATCAATGTGTCCTTAAAGGAGAAGTACAGCTAAAGCTTGTTTGGCTGGGCTTCTCTAATGCAGTGGTCATCAACCCTGTCCTCAGGGCCCACTAACAGGCCAGGTTTGCAAGATAACTAAAACGCTAAGTACCTAATCGCAGTCTTCGATCAACCTACCAAAACCTCTTCTACGTTCCCAAATCCCGCTACAAATCGGAAGATTCGCAGTCCAAGGACCACGGCTATGGAACACTCTACCGACTAAAACATCCGTATGGAAGAAAACCATCAGGCCTTCAGGAAGAAACTCAAGACCTACCTCTTCTAACAAGCTGGACCCACAGGATGGACCAAGCTCCTTGAGGCAATTCAGTTCACATTTGCAGAGCTATACAAGTCAGTCATTCATTCATTCATTCGTTTGTTCATTTAAATACATCACAGGTGATATCATTTGCTGCTCAGTGATTGCAGTATTCTAGTCTGCATCTCCCCAAGGTAATACATAAAATCTGGCCTGTTAGTGGGCCCTGAGGACAGGGTTGATGACCACTGCTCTAATGGATCACAGGAGTGAATTTCGTTCTGCACTCCTGTGACCCATTTTCAGCAGACAGCGGGCTGAAGCCAGTTCAGGCTCAGAAAAGATCAGGACCATATGGTCAGGATCCACCCACATGCCTGAACCGGCACCTGTCTCAGCCTCTCAGTGGGCCGATTAGCGCCTGAGATGGCCGCTCCCAACCCTCACAAGCCCAGCGCTCCAGTGAATGCCGGGGGGGGGCAGAGCAGAGAGCTCTCTGCTCATGGAGCTCTAAGAACCGAGAGATCAGTGGTGTTTTATTGCTCGTTTCTTGGTCTTAGAACTGGTGGGGGACCAATGCTGCATCCACCTAGGTAAGTATAATTAAAAAAAAAAAACATTCCCATGCTTCTCTTTTAACCACTTCAATACCGAACACTTTCAACCCCTTCCTGCCCAGGCTAATTTTGAACTTTCAACGCTCTCACACTTTGAATGACAATTACCCAGTCATGCAACTCTGTACCCAAATGATTTTTTTTATCATTTTTATTTTCAAGATAGAGCTTTTCATCTGGTGGTGATTAATCACCACTGGGATTTTTATTTTTTCTGCTATATAAACAAAAACAAAAATTTGGGGGGAAAATAAAATTTTTCTTAGTTTCAGTTTTGCAAATTTTGCAAATAAATAATCTTTCTTCATAAATTTAGGCCAAAATGTATTCTGCTACATTTCTTTGGTAAAAAATAACCCCAAATAAGTGTATATTATTTAGTCTGTGTGAACGTTATAGTCTACAAACTATCAATCCCGATGATGACGGCCTATTTCATTTCTTTAGGCCCTAAAAGGCCAGGACAGCACAAATAACCCGCCAACCCACCCCTTTTTTGGTAAGTAGACTGTCCATGGTATTTAGCTGGTCACAGCAATCGCATGTTGCCAACCTATCAGATTGAAATTTACTGATATGACACATGAAATTTACTGCCAAGCGCATTTCCAAAAGTTACTAAATTACAGTTTTAACTGCAAATTTCAGTATTTAGACTACAAACAGGTAAAATACACAATTAGCAATGTGATTTAAGGTAGATATTAAGGCAAAAAACATATTTCTTATTTTATTTTGATATAGTAAGTATATAGCTCAGGGACAGGACTCAGGAGGGCAAGACATTAAAAAGGGCAGCCAGACGCAAATGACGTTGAATCTCACAGTGACACTGATAGCAGTGTGGAGCAGCACAGATCACCGACACGACACGTCCCCTCCTGAGTCACAGTGAAAGTCTCTCTCCACACCAGGTGGTCCCTTCAGTCCACTCCAGTCCAAACAGCACTGACAGTCCCACGCCCGGCTTGCCTTGTTCCACGAGGCTCCGCCTGCTCCGCTTGGCTACGTTGCACTATGACATCACACGACACTCTCAGGCACCGCCTCTGCCAGACCCGCCCTCCCCCCCTGCTGGTGCGGTTTGGACATACTGTAGCAGGCACTCGGATGGTCTCGGCCAGCTCCAGAACTCCGTCTGTGCAGTTCCGAGCAGAGCGTCACAGCCATACTGTTTACTGGCAACCCTTTCCTGTCATTGGCATTTACTGGTAGGAGAAAAGTGCCCATTTTTTACTGGCTGCCAGTAAAAATACTGCAAGTTGCCAACAGTGATCACATGTCAGTAAAATGTAAAATTCCATCTCGGCTACTTCCATATATTTGCATAAGCCCTATATTTTACCAGATATAAGTAGCAAAATTTGAAAAACTTTAACTCCTTCACTCTAGGACCCCATACACACTTTTTAGATTTTGTGCAGATTTTTCTCTTCAGATTTACCAAAACCATATAATAATATGAGGTCAAACCTTAAAGCCTCGTACACGCGATCGGATTTTCCGACGGGAAATGTTCGATGACAGGCTGTTGGCGGAAAATCCGACCGTTTGTACGCTCCATCGGACAATTGTTGTCGGATTTTCCATCGGACAAATGTTGGATGGCAGGTTTTCAAATTTTCCACGAACAAATGTGTGTTATCAGATTTTCCGATCGTGTGTACACAAGTCCGTCGGACAAAAGTCCAAAGTACAAACACACATGCTCGGAAGCAAGGACGAGCCAGAAGCGGTCGGTCTTGTAAACTAGCGTTCGTATGGAGAATTAACATTCGTGACGCAGCAAATTATGAAATCTCGAAATGCAGCGCACAATTCTCTTCTTCTTTAATGGGATAATAATGAAGCTGCTTTGCTGGTGATACTGATGGAGTTATTGCAAACGAATTTTCAAAGGCTTTTTTTTTTCTGGTGATATCAAGAATAATATTATTATTTTTTTATTTTTATTTTTTTGGCCAAGTTACCACAACACCATTATCCCGTAGTTTATAAGATCAAAGATACAACTATGTTGGTGTCCCTTGTTAATTTTACATTGTATTTTTTTAAATGTAACTGCCTACTCCCAAACTGTCATTTGAAGTAAAACACAAAGCCAAGTATTATTCTACACAGTTTTTCTTATTGTGCATTAAAAAAAGAAAACAAATAAAATTAGACATGCTATCTGCCAATAGAACTTAACCAAAAAGTGCATTCTATGCATCCAAAAATATAGAAAATATACCAAATCAAATCATTATTCAACCAAAAAAAAATCATGTCAAAACAATAACTACAAGGCCAATAATAAATAACACGTTATCTCCTCCGATTCTGCAACATGGCTGGTTGACGAACGGCTGTTCAGACATGAACTAAAAAGTATGAAATGAAAAGTGCGAAATGAATTAGTGTGAATCAACACTCACCAAACTTCTACTAACATGAAGTTAGCAGAAGGAGCACGAAGGGTGGCGCTAAAGAGCTGAAAAACAACGTAGTACGTCACTATGTTTGTATTTGTTGGCTGACAATTCCTTGCTGTTTGTATGCAAGACAAGTTTGGGTCAACGCCCTTCGGATAAAAGTCCACGGTTTTGTTGGCCAACAATCCGATCGTGTATAAGAGGCTTAAGGGTTTCAATTTGTATGGAATCAGGCAGGCCCTTGCACTACATGTTTTTGGTAAATCTGAAGACAAAAATATGCAGAAAATCTAACAGTGTGTATGGGGCTTAAGTCTAGGTACACACTGGTGCAATCGCAGACATTGCATGTGATTCGCACCGCATTCCTGTGCACATCACATACAATGTCTGTGCAGAACGATTGCAGGCCATTCAGCCATACACCAAAATGGTGCAGGACCCTTTTTTCCACACACCCGAATTGCATGGCATGGGTGTTCACTTTACGACGGACTTTCCGAATGAATGGACTTGCCTAAACACAATCAACCAAAGTCCGACGGATTTGTACGTGATGATATACGACCGGACTAAAACAAGGAAGTTCAGAGCCAGTAGCCAATAGCTGCACTAGCGTCGGTTTTTGTCCGTCGGACTAGCATACAGACGAGCGGACTTTTCGACCGGACTCGAGTCCGTCGAAAAGATTTGAAACATGTTTCATTTCTAGGTCCGTCGAACTTTTGGGGAAAAGAAGTCCGCTGGAGCCCACACACGATCGAATCGTACGACGGACTCCGGTCCGCCGAACCAAGTATGCCGTAAAGTCCGGTCGTGTGTACGCGGCATTAGACTACTTAGGTGGTAACAATGAAGGAAAACCCTTCTATTATATAAAGCAAACATCAGAGCAGAAAAAAAAAACTAGCATCAAAGTTTGTTCAAATCCTTACAATGAATGCAAAAGTGATTGTGCAAGAGTGACTGGAGTTTTGTACAAAGAAAAATATGTTTCTTTGAAGAAAAAGAAAAAAAGAAAAGGGTGTCTTTCTTTTATGTATTTTTTTATAAATAAAAGGCAAATTTGCACCTTTTCCAAAAAATGAACTTAAAACAAAAAAAAACAAAAACATGCAAAGCTCTCTTTCAAATAAAAAAAATAAATCATGTTCCCCTTTATCCTTGCGTTCAAACGGTTCTCCTCCTAGGAAATTGCTCCCTGGAGTGCAAGCTCAGGGTGATCATTAAGGCTTTCTAATTAAAATTAAAGCCACACTTTGCATAAATTATTGATTAAAGAGTAATTCCCTTAAAAATTCCCTCAGCTGGCACGAGGGATCTATTTAGATAGCAGGTGACTCTTAAAGGAATAAGCAGTCTATTTGGCGATATTGACAGTTTCCAAATTATTTATATCTGCTCAGACATATATTACTGTTTGCAGGTAATCAATTGTATTTGTGAATTTGAATTTATTAGTAGCAGTGGAATCAATCCTATGGATTATCTGCCACAACTGAAAAGGAGCTATTAAAGAAAAAACATATCCAGGATAAAAATCTCCAATACATTTATATAACTTGCCTATCCGGAAATGCTCTCGTCCTAATTCTTTCTTTATTGTAAAGACACACACTTTCAATTTTATTATTCAATTTTTATAAAATTCTATATTTTGATTGGTGTCGAAAAATTGCCTTTGAAGGTTGGGTTGGACTCCAGTCAGCTGATAAAAATCAATTTTTTTGGTAGCTCAGGAAAATTACCTCCTAAAAATTGCCTTTGTAGGTTAGGTTGGACTCCAGTTGGACTACAGTCAACTGATAAAAATCATTTTTGGTAGCTCAAAAACATTCACCAGCAAAATTGCCTTTGTAGGTTGGGCTGGACTCCAGTTGGACTCCAGTCAGCTGATAAAAATCCCCTTTTTTTTGGTAACTCAGGAAAATGACCCCCTAAAAATTGCCTTTGTAGGTTGGGCTGGACTCTAGTTGGACTCCAGTCAGCTGATAAAAATCCCCTTTTTTTGGTAACTCAGGAAAATTACCCCCTAAAAATTGCCTTTGTAGGTTGGGTTGAACTTCTCGTCCTAATTCTTTTTTTATTGTAAAGACACACACTTTCAATTTTATTATTCAATTTTTATCAAATTCTATATTTTGACTGGTGTCGAAAGAGCATTTTTGGCTGGACTGGGAAAGGCTTCCAGTTGATAGTTTATTGTTGAATAGGAAAAGGATTGAAATGTTTAGAAATGTTTTTACATTTTTTGATCATTGAACATTCAGTTTGAAAAGTGCCAAGGCTTTGCTCCTAATAATGAATGCTTTATTTAAGTTGAAGGAAACATTTTTGTAAATTGTATGGATGGTTTCAGAACATTTTCAGTGATAGCATTTTCTGTATTTCAATCCAAACAGGGTCCTTATAATCTTGCAGGTAATGATACAATCCGTAACAGATTCCAACAACGAAAAACAATTTGCTGGATATTTAGTTCTTTTACTGTGTTACTTTGATGATTAATTTCCAAGTGCCCCAAAAAAAGGGTCTTTGTAGGTCTGGTTGGACTCCAGTTGGACTCCAGTCAGCTGATAAAAAATATTTTTGGGTAGATCAACAAACATTCACCAGCAAAATTGCCTTTGTATGTTGGGTTGGACAGACTCCAGTCAACTGATAAAAATCCCTTTTTTTGGTATCTCAGATAAAAATCCCTTTTTTTGGTAGCCTTTGCCAAAAAAATGCCTTTGTAGGTTGGGTTGGACTCCAGTTGGACTCCAGTCAGCTGATAAAAATCCCTTTATTTTGGTAGCTCAGCAAAATGACGCCCTAAAAATTGCCTTTGTATGTTGAGTTGGACTTCAGTTGGACTCCAGTCAGCCAATAAAAATTCCTTTTTTTGGTAGCATAAAAAAATTTCACCAGCAGAATTTGTATGTTGCCTTTGTATGTTGGGGTGGACTCCAGTCAGCTGATAAAAGCCCCTTTTTTGGTAGCACAACAAAATTACCCCCCAAAAAATAGCCTTTGTGGGTTGGGTTGGACTCCAGTCAGGTGATAAAAATCCATTTTTTGGTAACTCGCCACTGCCTCAAATAGTAAGGATTGAATGCTCCTTTTTGTCTCAGAGACATGTTATAAAAGTGTTAAAAGGATGGAAGTGCCACACTAGCTTGTACAGTCCTTTGAAAGATTTTTTGGGGAAATCTGTTTTTGAACCCTAATAGGGGGAATGTTGAGCCCACAAAAATCATTCAAAATGATTGTACAAGCTAGTGTGGTACTCTCATCTTTTCAACATTGTCCAGCAGGACACCACAGTTGCTGGTGAGCAGCCTATAGGACCAAAACATATCACCATAGGTTTCAGCGTAACAGCAAGTATAAGGACCTGAAGCCGTATTTATAGTAGCATTGTAAATACTATGAACACCGGGACTGACTGGCTAAGGGAGGCTCAGTAGTCAGTAAGATTTCTACCCTATTGCTTGGTGCTGCCACCAACTAGGAGCTTGTTTTCAGGAAGGGGAAGCAGAGTGATGACTTTATCAGTGTACTGATTCTGTTCATTTTCTATACATACAGGCCATTTAAACATGTAGATTTCAAAATATTCAATTAACACTTTTTAATTTGTCCATGTAACAGACACAGCAATGTCAAATAGAAAATCAATAAAGCAAATGGGGCAACCCTTCAAGCTCCACTGAAGTCACAAAAATAGATATGCACTCAGATAAACTTTGTATTACATTTGTATTAATATGGCTGTGCAGTACAATAGTCAGGGCCTATAAGGACTTAAATGGACTCAAAGGAACCCATAACCAAATGGATCCATATTTTATCTGGTGCAAAAGGTCCTTTTGGATTGTAATTATAACAGCTAAACCACTGCTTTGTGAGGGCAGGAAGAAACGTTTTCACTAAGAGATAAAAAAACCAAAAAACATTTTAAGGCATTAAAACATCCATATCTATTGTACCGCTCCTAGGTATCAAGCCTTTCTTCACATTCATGGGTGGTTGGAAACCTCCAGACTCTGTTACTACTTCTTGTAACTTCTGAATAATTCATTTATAGTTTCACACAAATTTTGCCTTCAGGCTTAAAAACTTTTTTACCCTGGCAGTGAAAGAGATGCTGCACCTACCTTCTCCTGTTGATGCATTTCACCCCCTACTGAGGCTTTATCATGGAGCAGATGAAACGGGGAAGAAATTAATCTTTTTACATGGGAGAAATTACCATTTAACTCCCAAAGTGATACACTATAACAAAATGGTCCAAATATCCAACCTTCACAAACCTGACACAAGAACAAACAGACAGCTCCAGCACTCAAAGGACTTCTACAAAGTCTCAATGTGCGGACAATAACAGTCAATTATGGATCTTCAACTAGAATGCTCTGCCAGTGCAGCCCTCCTAGAATCTTAAAGATAACTGTAGTAAGAAGAACACAGGAGGGTGCAAATGCCTCAGAAGTGCCCTTCTGAGGAAGGGGGGGCTTTCAGATGCAACGGTGCATCAGTGCATCAGGTCAGGTCACATTACACTAGCACTGGATTAGGATTTGGTGTGGTACAACGCTTCATCTCAAAATATCACTCAAACCGTCCTTTCCTCCCAGGACCTCCAGCAACTTTGTCTCCTCCTTCCATTCTTGCCTCTGGGAATTCTCCAGAGCCTCTCCCTTAACCCCAATCTGTCTGGCTATCTCTTACTCTGTTCACCTTTATAAAGTCCCTGAAAACTCATCTCTTCAAGAAAGACTAGCCAGCCTTGACCCAAAACTGAGTTGTAACCACTAACTCATCCCCACATACTTTTTATCTTTTGTATCACATGACTATCCTGTGCTGTCATCTAAAAACTGAACTTTTACTTTTGGCCCATCCCTCAAAGTTATTACCTTTTTGTACCACTTGTCCCTCCCTATTAGATTGCAAGCTCACACGAGCATCTAACCCTTAGCCTGCTGGGGGATAGGATATTGTTTGGAAACGCTGGATGACTTGCTGTACTTTTGCTGTACTTTTGATTAGGTGTCCAGTCTTCTTTGGAAGTCTTTTTATTACTGCACCATTACCTGACTGGTGTAAAAAATAGGAGAGTAAACTGTTTTGGAACATCTCATAATATGGGGATGGTGATTTTAAACTTTATGTGTAATAAATGTTGTGCTTTTATATGATTGTATATGTGGGGTCTTTATCTATATGCCCTGAATAGGTCCATGACTACAACCTTGATGATGTGATGAGCCTCTAACCCTCTTGTACTGCATTGTATTATAACTGTACTGTCTCCGTTTATATCGAAAAACCCCCTGAAAACCGCTAGCGTTATATATATATATATATATATATATATATATATATATATATATATATATATATATATATATATATATATTGTGTCTTATAATAATAATGATAAAAAGAATAATAAAAAGAATTGTAAAGGTATTCCTAGTCACAAATCATAACATGTGGAGTGCAGGACTATAAGGGGATAAAAAGTGTCAGGATTCAATCTATGAATTTATATCACAACTATATGGCTTGCAAGTCGTATTCTGGAAACCTCCAGTTTTCCCGGTGTTACCTTTTAGTGGTTGCCATGGTTACCAAGGACAGAAAGTTTAACATGGATGGCTTCCAAGCTATAATACAGCAGTTACTTTTCATCGCTTTGTTGTAAGGTGAAGTAATCTGTCCATTCCAAAAGCAATTACACTAAAATGTTCCTCGATTCAGGAGCTTAATGACATAATTCTGATAGAATTAAATGGAATTGTTCTTCAATAGTTGGAGAGTTCAGACTTTTTAGAAACAGAGTCAGCCCAGAAACGCTTTGAGCTTGTTCCTTACTGCAATTATTGGCTTAACTATATCCTGAATGTCAGTATAGGCATTAGGCACGACCGTACAGCGATGGCAAGCTATGGTGCAAACCAAAGGTTTCCTGGAAAAAAATATTTTGATTACTATTGTTCATTTTGTTTCAAGATAGATATTGGTTGAGACAACCACAGCCACTAAAAAAATAAAAAAGTCCTACTTCTTCCCCAGGACATTTAAGTATGATTGGAGATTATATCATGTCCTTATCCCTTAGAGAGAAATATGATGAAGGCTTAAAAAAAAATAATTTTCCCAGAAAAGGGCCCAAGTAGGTATTAAAAAATGGATAAAAAGTAAAAACACATTGGCGCATGACAATAGGATGATTTGCAGGAAATATTATAGTCCTTAGTATAGGTATACAGTATATTGTCCAGGAGAACTGATAATAGGAAATATTCAAGTAGCAGCAATCCCCAGAGTATGCCCCAGAACTTGTAAGAAACAACAAAAAAGGAAAAGGGAGGCGCACCTAAGTGTAGTATTAAAAGACACAATTTATTGCTTAAATGGAATACACTTACAGGATATAGGAAAACACACGCATGTTCTTTGAAGAAAACATCATCCTCGAGGGCTGCCTGCTGTCCAGTATTCCATCCAGGGTCCAGGTAGTTGTGAAAGGCTGAGCTGTGAAGCATCCAGGAAGTCGAAGTTGCCTGGCATGGACCGCACAGGAGGAAGTGATGTCACCGGATGGGCGGGCCCAGATCGTGGAGAGGCTTTGCCAGAGACTTGTCCCATCCTCTCCACGATCTGGGCCCCGCCCATCCGGTGACGTCACTTCCTCCTGTGTGGTCAAAGCCAGCTTAGACTTCCTGGACGCTTTCTGCTTCCCAGCTCAGCCTTTTACAACTACCTGGACCCTGGATGGAATACTGGACAGCAGGCAGCCCTTGAGGATGATGTTTTCTTCAAAGAACATGCGTGTGTTTTCCTATATCCTGTAAGTGCAATCCATTTGAGCAATAAATTGTGTTCCTTTTCTATTAAAACAACTGAGAAGCTCTGTAAAATGTTCATTCATGTTATTGCCATGCCTGTAGGGCAGCCTTGCTCAACCTTTTTAACATGGAGGAACCTTTGAATCACCTTCATACACAGGGCGTACCTACAGGGGTTGCAGGGGTCGCAATTGCATCCCACTCCCATGCTGCAGGGGGCCCATGTGCTTGGGCTTGGTTGCTGTGCACAGAAAGCTCTGCCGCCCATGCTTTAAAAGAGAAGTGCAGGACTTTAAAATAACAAACAATTATACTCCACTAGATGGATGCAGCATCAAATCCAATGCTGCATCTGTCCCCCGCTGGCTCTGCAGTGAGAACTGAGTGATCAAACACCACTGATCGCTCAGTTCTCCCCTCTGCTCTGAGCAGAGCCATGACTATCTGTGACTACCCTGTGGAGGGGGCGAGAAAGGCTAGCTCAGGCTCTCAGTGGATCACTGAGAGGCTGAGCCGGGGGCGGGTCTAGGCATCTGGGTTTATACCGACCATATGGTCAGGATCTCTCCCAAGTCTTGACCAGCTGAGTGACATCAGCTGACAGCGTTCTTTAGCTTACTGTCGGCTGAAAACGGAACTGCACTCCTGTGATCCATAGGAGAAATGTGCTTCAATGGGGGGCATTGCATAGAGAAGCACAGAAACTCAGGCAGCATTCACACTTCAGCGTTTTGAATCGCTGGCAGATTTGCCGTGATTCTGCCCGCGATTTGAAAGCACAGATGTGTGAATGAAAAATGGCAGGACTCGCATTTGAGATGGCATTCATTTGATAAACCGAGCTGCAATGACGAGAAGCATGTTGCCCAAAAGCAGATCCTGAACTTTTTTTGGGCGACATGCAGCGCGATTTATCACGCGTCAATCGCGGCAGACCCGCACCTGGATTTTAGGTGTCATTTAAATAAATGGCTTCTCAAATGCTAGTCCCGCAATTTTGTCATTCACACATCGATGCTTTCAAATCACGGGCAGAAGTGTGGCAAATCTGCCCGCAATGTAAAACGCTAAAGTGTGAATGCAGCTTTAGTCTCATCCTTGGGTGTAAAATAAGGTGTAATGAAAACAGAAATATTTTTTTTTTCCATTTTAATTTGTTCCCTTCCCCAACGATACTGGATTATGAAAGGAATGTTGTACTATCAAGAATCATGTGATGAGATGCTACAGTGCTGACAAAAGGTTGCTGAGTAAAACGAGGATTAAAGTGGTTCTAAAAGCTGAAGGTTTTTTTCCTTCATCCCTGAAGGTTAAAACCTACTGGGTGACGCTCCCCAGCCCCCCAACTCTTACCCATACCTCCCAACTTTTTGAGATGGGAATGAGGGACACCCATTAGCAAAAGTATGCAGGCATAGGACACGCCCCTTAAAGGCGAATTATACACACAAAATGATTAGTTAAACCGATAAGTTTTTTTTTTACCACTACTATTCCTTTATATTGGCTTTTAACATTTACAAATGCAGAAATTTAGAAATTGGATGAAAGGTTTAGAACGGGGAGACACTTTTTGAAACATAAAAAGAGATTTTTATTTTTTCTTATACCATTTAATGTTTTTGCATTTTTGCATTTTATATACCAGTGGCTCCCAACCTCAGTCCTCAAGTACCCCCAACAGGCCATGTTTGCAGGTTTTCCTGTATCTTGCACAGGGGCTTTAAATCAGATTCAATTACTTGGTATTTTGGACAGCTATTTTACTTAAAGGGTAACTCCACTTTCGTGGTGAAAAAAAATAGCAAATAGTGAAAAAATAATATAGCGCATATAATTGCATCACTAATCATATTGTAATTGAATGTTATTAAACATTATCTTTCCTTTTCAAACTGCAGCCGCTGTAATTTTCTGAGACTACATTGCAATATGGCTACCTGGAGTTGTTCTGTACACAGAGTGTGTACTGACCACCCCCCAGAAACATAATTTCCTGCTTGTGTGATTGGCTCGCCAATTTTCCCAGAAGTCTGCCTAAGATACCAGTCAGATTTCAGGCATCCCCTGCAACAAAAATGATATTTTTGGAGAGATATTTTCAATCGTAACACCTCTAAAGGGATGCAGGCTCAGCAGATTTCCTTATCAGTGCTCTGCAGCTGCACACCTGACAGTTAATTATGAAACCACTCCCATTAGACCCACTCAGTACAGAGGCACAGACAAACACACATGGATTTTCTTCAGAATAACAAAAGGTAGGAATCTGCAACAACGTTTGTTATAATCCCTGCAATGTACATAGATCACCCAGGGGCAATGTTTTTTTCTCAACAAAAGTGGAGTTACGCTTTAAGAGAAATTCCCAAAACATGGCCTGTTGGGGGTACTTGAGGACTAGGGTTCAGAACCAACTATATAGATCAGACCAAAATCAGGGACAAATGAGGAGGAAAGAGGGGCAGGAGGACTTTGTTCCAATTCGAGGACAGTCCCTCAAAATCAGGGACATTTGGGAGCTATGCTTACCCAAACCCGATCTCGATCCAGCGATGTGCACGAGGGCAGTGGCTCTCTCCCAGTTCTCTCTTTCCTCATTGGCTCAGAGACAGCAGCAATGCTCCTGCTGTTGTCAATCACAACCAATAAAGAGCAGGGGGGCAGGGCTGAGCCATGCTCTGTGTGTCCATGCACATATAAAGCATGGCTCGGGAGCAAGAACACACAAATGCCCCCATAGCATGACTTGCTATGGGGGTGCTTAGCAGGGGTGAGGAGCCAGGAGCACTGTCGGGGGACCTGAGAAGGAGCATCTTGGCTGCTGTGTGCAAAACCAACTGCACAGAGCAGTAAGTAGAACATGTTCGTTATTTAAAAAAAAAAAAAAAAAACCTTTAAAAATAAATTCAGTGAACATTTCTTTAGTTCTATAAAAATGTTGCTTGGAATTGCCTTTTCCAAGAACTGTGCACAATGTCTGGGAACTGCGGGAATTACATTTTATCAATGGACAGGCCAGCAAATAGAATTTCCTGATTGGCTGCTCTGTTGCTAGCTCTATACTTTGTCTTTTTTTTTCAACAAGGACCACTTCTATTCCTGCAGAAAATTACAGTTGTATATTAATATAGATTTGTAGATCGCTTTTTCTACACTTATAATTTTGTATGGCAATGCCGTCTGTTGTTATGGGGACCACGTGCATCACAGCACTGCCTACAAACCTCATACAAGAAAACATAGACGGGAAATATGTTACCTGGATACATTTATTTTTAGAATATTATAAAATTTCTTTTATACCCATATCAGTATATGATGGAATTTATTATTGTCCATCACTGGGCACCAATAAGTGGAATTGAAAACAAAAGAATGATTAAAAATCCCCACAGACACACTGCTAAACCTTGTGGACAGCCTTCCCAGAAGAGTTGAAGCTGTTATTGCTGCAAATGGTGGGCCAACTCCATATTGAACCCTACGGACTAAGACTGGGATGCCATTAAAGTTCATATGCGTTTAAAGGCAGGCGTCCCGATAATTTTGGTATAATAGAATATATATTGTAAGTCACATCAGTCCCTGCCCTCAAGGAGCTTACAATCTAAGGTCCCTAACTCACATTCATACATATAGTATGGAGGAAATTAACATAAAGGCAGGCGCCCCAATACTTTTGACAATATAGTATAATTTCTGTTGTTGCTTTTTTGTTTTGTTTTCTTGTATACCTGAGGAAAGGGGAGGCATTTCCCTCTGAAACACGTTGACTCTACCTGTTACTTTCAATCAGTAAACATTTTGAATAGACTTCTGAGTGTTATGGCCTTTTGTACTTGGTGCTCCTCAATACCCACCCCAAAGCTTGTCATCTGCTGAGTGCTCCTCATCACATTTCCAGGACCAGTAAAAGGTCTATTTACACTGTAAGAGGTAAATAGAAAACACAGCGCTAACCAGTAAAATGAATGAAAGCTGCTGCATACAGTTTGACAAAAACAACAAAATAGGCATATGGAAAAATGCAGCGCATGTACAAATGAATATAGGTCTTTAAAATGGTGAAACAGTCAAGAAATAACTAATTGACCACAGGTGCCTTGAAACACAAACGTCCATAGATGGATGTGAATGTCCAACCGCACAGGAGGTATAAGTACTCCAAGGGGTGGTGATAGTCTGATGGTCGTCAGAAAACACCTGGCATCATACAGCGACTTCCCAACCGAGAAACCGGGTCCCAATGGGTTATTCAGAGAAATTTCTCTGAATGACCCATTGGGACCCGGTTTCTCGGTTGGGAAGTCGCTGTATGATGCCAGGTGTTTTCTGACGACCATCAGACTATCACCACCCCTTGGAGTACTTATACCTCCTGTGCGGTTGGACATTCACATCCATCTATGGACGTTTGTGTTTCAAGGCACCTGTGGTCAATTAGTTATTTCTTGACTGTTTCACCATTTTAAAGACCTATATTCATTTGTACATGCGCTGCATTTTTCCATATGCCTATTTACACTGTACCTCCATTATGCATCAGGCCCTTTGGAGGAAGTCACGCTGTACTTTTTATCCACCAGAACCAATACCTCAATTCTACTAGTCCAGCACTCTCCAACATCTAATGTACACATAACATTATGCAATTTCTTGTCCTATTTCTCCCTTTAAACTACTTGGAGGAATTATACTAACCAAACTAAACAGTTTGATGGCAGTACATTCATAGGGCCCTTATTATCCAGTGCTAAAAATTATCATTAAAACCTGAATCTTGATCCACGCGACTTTCTTCTTCTGTTGTACATTAATTAGACCTTTTTTTTTTAGATATATTTTGCTATAAAAGATGGTTTATTCAGCAGCAGAACATGCAGTATTGACACCTCATCTCTTGTAAACTCGCTTCTTCTGCTTTCTTTCGCCTCTAATAAGCTCTTGCAAAGTTTGTTGAGATGCGCTAGTAATTGTACGGAACGCAGATCAGAGGCTTGTGCAATGGTTAAACCAATTATGGGAGTACAGCCAGACTTTCAAGAAAGGTTCATTAATCCGGTGAACCAACGCAAAACAAAATAAAATGATGTGTTTTAATGTACACGCATTTGGTTCCTCTAAGGTTTTATTTTCTTCCATTATAACAGAAGGCATTATGTGATTATTCACCAGCTTTGCAAACATCATCCATCTGCTTAAAGGAGAATTATTCCAGGTGTTAGGGAAAAATAATAGCACCAGTCCAAATTTGCTAATATATTTAATTTGGGATACATTTTCTAACCTTGTGGGCCCACGCTACATAACACACATGTTACAGAGTGTAAAGCCAGGTATACCCTAGTACAAACATAGGTAGGTGTGGCCCCTGGGCCACATCCAGTCTTTTGGTTGTCCCTACTCTTTCCCAATTGGGAAGACTTGCACTCCGGAAGATTGATTCCCCATCATGGCCACATCCGGTCCTTTGGCTGCCCCTACTCTTTCCCAATTGGGAAGACTTGCCCTCCAGAAGATTGACTCCCCATCATGGCCACATCCGGTCCTGTGGCTGTCCCTACACTTTCCCAATTGGGAAGACTTGCCCTCCGGAAGATTGACTCCCCATCATGGCCACATCCGGTCCTGTGGCTGTCCCTACACTTTCCCAATTGGGAAGACTTGCCCTCCGGAAGATTGACTCCCCATCATGGCCACATCTGGTCCTTTGGTTGCCCCTACTCTTTCCCAATTGGGAAGACTTGCCCTTCGGAAGATTGACTCCCCATCATGGCCACATCTGGTCCTTTGGCTGTCCCTACTCTTTCCCAACTGGGAAGACTTGCCCTTCGGAAGATCGACTCCCCATCATGGCCACATCCGGTCCTTTGGCTGTCCCTACACTTTCCCATTTGGGAAGACTTGCCCTCCGGAAGATTGACTCCCCATTATGGCCACATCCGGTCCTTCGGCTGTCCCTACACTTTCCCAATTGGGAAGACTTGCCCTCCGGAAGATTGACTGCCCATCATGGCCACATCCAGTCCTTTGGTTGCCCCTACTCTTTCCCAATTGGGAAGACTTGCCCTTCGGAAGATTGACTCCCCATCATGGCCACATCCGGTCCTGTGGCTGTCCCTACACTTTCCCAATTGGGAAGACTTGCCCTTCGGAAGATTGACTCCCCATCATGGCCACATCCGGTCCTTTGGCTGTCCCTACTCTTTCCCAACTGGGAAGACTTTCCCTTCGGAAGACTGACTCCCCATCATGGCCCCATCCGGTCCTTTGGCTGTTCCTACACTTTCCCAATTGGGAAGACTTGCCCTCCGGAAGATTGACTCCCCATCATGGCCACATCTGGTCCTGGCTGCCCCTACTCTTTCCCGATTGGGAATACAAGGTCAGAGCGCTGTCACCCTAAAACAGGATGTAGCTGAAAAAGGACCTTCATGGCAGGATCACAAGCTATACTTTTAATCACTTGCCCTCCGGAAGATTGACTCCCCATCATGACCAAATAGATGTACCCCCCATTTCATGACCAGACCATTTATTGCTTTTTTGGCACTGCGTTACTTTAACTGACAATTGCATGGTCATGCAACGCTGTACACAAATGAAATGTATATAATTTTTTCCCCACAAATAGAGCTTTCTTTTGGTAGTATTTGATCAACATATTAGATTGTATTGAATATTTTTACTTTGATATTTCAGCACATCAGATATGATCCACTAAAGAGAGAGTCCCAAGACCCCAAAAATGGGGAGCTCTGATGTGTCAAAAGCAACCGCCTTCTCTGGACATCAGCTCTGGTTATCCCCCTCCCAAGCTTCATTGTCAGGCCATTCATCACAATGATGAGCCAACACTGATGCAGAAAAGGCTTGGACCAGAGCCCATAAATGCAGAAGCTGGTTGCTCTGTAGGTATCAGAGCATCTGAGCTTTTGTTGTACTACAGATGCTCTACAAGAGATCACATGTGACTTGGAAGCACCTAAGGATGCAAGAAAAAGTGTCTTACATAGTTACATAGTTACATACCCTGTTTCCCCGAAAATAAGACCTAGCGTGATTGTTGGTGATGGCTGCAATATAAGCCCTACCCCCCAAATAAGCCCTAGTTAAAGTCCTTGTAGGTCTTATTTTCAGGGTAGGGCTTATTTTCGGGGAAACAGGGTAGGGCTTATTTGGGGGGTATGGCTTATATTGCAGCCATCACTGACAATCACGCTAGGTCTTATTTTCGGGGAAACAGGGTAGTAGGTGAGGTTGAAAAAAGACACAAGTCCATCAAGTCCAACCTATGTGTGTGATTATGTGTCAGTATTACATTACATATCCCTGTATATTGCGGTCATTCAAGTGATTATCTAATAGTTTCTTGAAGCTATCAATGCTCCCCGCTGAGACCACCGCCTGTGGAAGGGAATTCCACATCCTTGCCGCTCTTACAGTAAAGAACCCTCTACGTAGTTTAAGGTTAAACCTCTTTTCTTCTAATTGTAATGAGTGGCCACGAGTCTTATTAAACTCTCTTCTGCGAAAAAGTTTTATCCCTATTGTGGGGTCACCAGTACAGTATTTGTAAATTGAAATCATATCCCCTCTCAAGCGTCTCTTCTCCAGAGAGAATAAGTTCAGTGCTCGCAACCTTTCCTCATAACTAAGATCCTCCAGACCCTTTACTAGCTTTGTTGCCCTTCTTTGTACTCGCTCCATTTCCAGTACGTCCCTCCTGAGGACTGGTGCCCAGAACTGGACAGCATACTCCAGGTGCGGCCGGACCAGAGTCTTGTAGAGCGGGAGAATTATCGTTTTATCTCTGCAGTTGATCCCCCTTTTAATGCATGCCAATATTCTGTTTGCTTTATTAGCAGCAGCTTGGCATTGCATGCCATTGCTGAGCCTATCATCCACTAGGACCCCCAAGTCCTTTTCCATCCTAGATTCCCCCAGAGGTTCTCCCCCCAGTGTATAGATTGCATTCATATTTTTGCCACCCAAATGCATTATTTTACATTTTTCTACATTGAACCTCATTTGCCATGTAGTCGCCCACCCCATTAATTTGTTCAGGTCTTTTTGCAAGATTTCCACATCCTGCGGAGAAGTTATTGCCCTGCTTAGCTTAGTATCGTCTGCAAATACAGAGATGGAACTGTTTATCCCATCCTCCAGGTCGTTTATGAACAAATTAAATAGGATTGGTCCCAGCACAGACCCCTGGGGGACCCCACTACCCACCCCTGACCATTCTGAGTACTCCCCATTTATCACCACCCTCTGAACACGCCCTTGTAGCCAGTTTTCAATCCATGTGCTCACCCTATGGTCCATGCCAACGCACCTTATTTTGTACAGTAAACGTTTATGGGGAACTGTGTCAAATGCTTTTTGCAAAATCCAGATACACCACGTCTACGGGCCTTCCTTTATCTAGATGGCAACTCACCTCCTCATAGAAGGTTAATAGATTGGTTTGGCAAGAACGATTCTTCATGAATCCATGCTGATTACTGCTAATGATATCATTCTTATTACTAAAATCTTGTATATAGTCCCTTATCATCCCCTCCAAGAGTTTACATACTATTGATGTTAGGCTAACTGGTCTGTAATTCCCAGGGATGTTTTTTGGGCCCTTTTTAAATATTGGTGCTACATTGGCTTTTCTCCAATCAGCTGGTACCATTCCAGTCAATAGACTGTCTGTAAAAATTAGGAACAACGGTCTGGCAATCACCTGACTGAGTTCCCTAAGTACCCTCGGATGCAAGCCATCTGGTCCCGGTGATTTATTAATGTTAAGTTTCTCAAGTCTAATTTTAATTCCGTCCTCTGTTAACCATGTAGGTGCTTCCTGTGTTGTGTCATGAGGATAAACACTGCAGTTTTGGTTACTGAAGCCCCCCGATTCACTCGTGAAGACTGAGGAGAAGAATAAATTCAATACCTCTGCCATCTCCCCATCCTTTGTAACCAGATGTCCTTCCTCATTCTTTATGGGGCCAATATGGTCTGTCCTCCCTTTTTTACTGTTTACATACTTAAAGAATTTCTTGGGATTTTTTTTGCTCTCCTCCGCTATGTGTCTTTCATGTTCTATCTTAGCCATCCTAATTGCACCCTTACATTTCTTATTGCATTCTTTATAAATTCTGAATGCTGTGGATGATCCCTCAACCTTGTATTTTTTGAAGGCCTTCTCCTTTGCTTTTATATGCATTTTTACATTGGAGTTAAGCCATCCAGGATGTTTGTTCGCTCTTTTAAATTTATTACCCAATGGGATACATTGGCTAATGCCCTTATTTAATATGCTCTTAAAGCAAACCCATCTCTCCTCCGTATTCTTTGTTCCTAATATTTTATCCCAATTTATGCCTTTTAGCAAGGTTTGTAGTTTAGGGAAGTTGGCTCTTTTGAAATTCAGTGTCTTTGTGTTCCCTTTATGTCTCCTATTTGTGTGATTTATACTGAAACTAATTGACCTGTGATCGCTGTTACCTAAATTGCCCCGTATTTCCACATCTGTTATCAGGTCTGTATTGTTGGTAATCAGTAGATCTAGTAATGTTTTATTTCTAGTTGGTGCGTCTACCATCTGACCCATAAAATTGTCCTGCAAGACATTAAGGAACTGGCGAGCCTTAAATGAATGCGCGGTTCCCTCCGCCCAGTCTATGTCTGGATAATTAAAATCCCCCATTATGATAACACTTCCCATCCTTGCTGCTAATCCAATTTGTGATAGGAGATCCGTCTCCACTTCCTCCCTCAGGTTAGGGGGCCTATAGCATACTCCCAGTATTATTTTCCCCTTAGCTTCATCCCTTTGGAGCTCTACCCATAAAGATTCCACCTCCTCCCTAGCCCTCTCAGTGATGTCATCTCTCACATTCACTTGTACATTATTCTTGATATATAGGCATACCCCTCCCCCTTTTTTACCCTCTCTATCCTTGCGGTATAGGGTATACCCTTGAATGTTTGCCAGCCAATCATGAGAGCTGTTGAACCAGGTCTCTGAAATTCCCACAAAATCCAAATCCTCCTTGTACAACAGTATCTCTAGTTCACCCATCTTGTCCGCCAGGCTCCTGGCATTGGTGAACATGCCACATAGTTTAGACCGGTCGCATATTGTCCTCGTATTGGGTGTTTCAAGATTGCAACTTGGACTTGCTACTATACTCACCTTGTGTTTTTGTGCTTTGGTTAACCTACCACTAATGCCCCCAATACTACCCTCTGGAATATCTTCCGCGCTGGCTATCACTGTCTCTGGACCCTCCCCCCCATCGCCTAGTTTAAAAACCCCTCTAACTTTTTGGCCATCTTCATTCCCAGCAGATCTGCACCCTCCTCATTTAGGTGCAGTCCGTCCCTTCTATAGTACCGGTTACCGACTGAGAAGTCGGCCCAGTCCTCCAGGAACCCAAACCCCTCCTTACTACACCAGCTCTTCAGCCACTTGTTTACTTCCCTAATCTCCCTCTGCCTCTCTGGTGTGGCTCGATGTACTGGTAGTATTCCTGAGAACACTACCTTGGAGGTCCTTTTCCTCAATTTAGCTCCTAAGTCCCTAAAATCGTTCTTTAGGACACTCCATCTGCCTCTGACTTTGTCATTGGTGCCAACGTGCATAGACTGATAGACTGATGAAACAGAAAAAAAAAAAAAAAAAAAAAGCTATTTAAAAAGTGACAGCAAAAGGCAAATTAAAAACTAAAAGGAAAAGTCCCCAAAATGCAACCCAGCAAACACCAACAGACAGCAGCAAACACACACCAACAGACAGCAGCAATACACACACCAACAGACAGCAGCAATACACACACCAACAGACAGCAGCAATACACACACCAACAGACAGCAGCAATACACACACCAACAGACAGCAGCAAACACCAACAGACAGCAAGACTTGTATACTCTAACTCTTGTTTTTAACTCCCACTTAATCCAGCTCCACTTACACCAAGCTCCACCGCTTCAAACTGAGCACGCTCAGATTGAGTCCTACAACAAGTTAAATAGGCACCTGGGCACCTGTGAGCAATTAACCACACCCCTTAATTGATAGACTGATGAAACAGAAAAAAAAAAAAACAAAAAAAAAAAAAAGCTATTTAAAAAGTGACAGCAAAAGGCAAATTAAAAACTAAAAGGAAAAGTCCCCAAAATGCAACCCAGCAAACACCAACAGACAGCAGCAATACACACACCAACAGACAGCAGCAAACACACACCAACAGACAGCAGCAATACACACACCAACAGACAGCAGCAAACACACACCAACAGACAGCAGCAATACACACACCAACAGACAGCAGCAATACACACACCAACAGACAGCAGCAATACACACACCAACAGACAGCAGCAATACACACACCAACAGACAGCAGCAATACACACACACCAACAGACAGCAGCAAACACCAACAGACAGCAAGACTTGTATACTCTAACTCTTGTTTTTAACTCCCACTTAATCCAGCTCCACTTACACCAAGCTCCACCGCTTCAAACTGAGCACGCTCAGATTGAGTCCTACAATAAGTTAAATAGGCACCTGGGCACCTGTGAGCAATTAACCACACCCCTTAATTGATAGACTGATGAAACAGAAAAAAAAAAAAAAAAAAAAAAAAAAAAGCTATTTAAAAAGTGACAGCAAAAGGCAAATTAAAAACTAAAAGGAAAAGTCCCCAAAATGCAACCCAGCAAACACCAACAGACAGCAGCAAACACACACCAACAGACAGCAGCAATACACACACATTTGTTTTAATAAAAGTACAGGAACCCAAAATCATCTATTTCTACTAAGTCCATCTTGAGGAATTTAGTTCTTTCCTCTGCGGTGATAGGCTGAAGGGGAGAAATAGCTGCACATGCTGAAGCTTGGACCATCTACAGCAGGACACCATGGTACTAACATAAACCAAAAAAATTGACTTGTGTATGAACTATGGATCCCCCTACTCTAGGCAGGATCCACAATATCCCCCATTTAGAAAGTGTGAGTAAAAGGGGTAGGCTATATGGAAAAGAGGCAGAGTTTAGCATCAATAGGACTTCTTGTGAATTATACTGTAGGTCTTCCTTTATTTTATTTAAACTTGACTGTCTAGCCAGGATCAGACATAATGAAGAAATACAATAGCAGTTGCTTATGTCTCATATTTTTTTTAATGTAAATTTTATTTGCAAGTATTTATTTCACAGTGCATCCATGACACTCAGTTTTAAAAAGTATGCTGGGTTTTCTGATAGAAAGGCCCACCACTGTCTACAGTTAGACTTTAAGAAGTGGTTGAGCAAAATCAGGTTTTTGTTCTCAGATATTGCAGTGTCTACAGTAGATAGGCATCTGAAGCTCCTGTGCTCTTAAAAGACATTGCCATCGTCTAAAGACACTAGTTTGCATTGACGCCTTAAAAAAATTAACTGCAACCCAAAACGTGGTCCCATGATTAAACTTTACGGAAATTAGAACACCCACCTGAGATTTTCCTCATGATATGTTTCACTCTGAAGTATTCACCTAAACAGCTTTTCTAAAGCTAAGCTCTGAGTTCAATAACATTTTCTTGTGGGACCACTTGTTGGTGTACAGCTGTCGCATTCTTTCCATGTAATAGAAACACTGGAGCAAACCCCAAGCGAGCTGCCATCCAAACTGTGAAGCCTGGGCTTTACAGGAGCCTGGAGAGGAGGATCCTCTTTGTATATTTACAAAAAGTTGGAAGCCACAGGTCCAGCCTCTACTGTAGATTCCTGCTGGTAAGATCAGAGCTGCCATGTGTGGCCTATTAAAATTAAAAAAGATGGAGCGCTAGAAACACAGCTAGTGCGGTATGGAAATAGTTCCAAGGTCCAGGTGTGCCAGTAGGCAAAGTTAATTTACTGCTGAGACCAGACCAGGGCTTAGGGGTTCTGGTCTGTATCAGTGTGGACAGCCAGCTGTAGAGAGCAGACGCGACTCTGTGGATATGGGTGAGAGAGAAAGAGTGGAGCGGCGCCACTCTGAGCGCAGTATGTCAGTTAAAATTCAATATTTAATAAAAGTAAGATCAACTCACATTTTTGGTGGGATATAATGTGCATGGCATAAGTAGCTTGGGCTCCTGTAGTCCAGCTGGGCAGCGGTGGTGGTCAGCAGTTCCCGGTTGCCTCCCGTGGCTCCCGAGGCTCCGAGTCTGAAAACGGTTACACAACAAGCACGTCAGCGGTAATGGACGGGAGGCGTGGTCGAGCTCGCAATCGGAGCATGGGTGCTCCTTCATCGGGCTACATTGAATTTTAACTGACATGCTGCACTCAGAGTGGCGCCGCTCTTCTCTCTCTCTCGAATGTGTGGCCCATGGATCTCAAGATCTCGATGTGGCCATATTAGGTCAATGATGTCTAACGCTCAAGAATCATTGATAATCCTTGACGATCTCTGCCTTTAGCTTCCTGGACGAACTCTGCACGTAAGTTTACTATTGGCATGTTGATCATTTACTGAATGCAGTGAGTGCATACATGTTTTTTTATGGTTCTACATCTATTAATAAAGGGCTGCACTTAGATGGTGGCGCCTTCAATTTTTTGTTTTTTTATACGTGCAGCTGCCGGCCAGGGAATGCCCCACCTGCAGCTCGTTGACCCAGAAATGACCACAACTAACGTGCAATGATATGCTCTGCTCTATGCACACCACAAATCCCATAGTTCATCTCAGGAATGAGCAAGAGAGGCTGGCTATGTTCCTACATACAATGGGACCATAGAGAATGAACGTAGCCACCCTCTAACAGGAAGTCGGAGCAGAAAAAAAAAGGAATTTGGAGATTTGGAGGAGGATGAGAGCATTATGCCGCGTACACACAAGCGGACTTCTCGTCGGACTGAACTCCGAAGGATTTTTCGACAGAGTTCTGACGGAGTTCTGACGAAAGGGACTTGCCTACACACAATCCCACCAAAGTCCGATCATTTTGAACGTGATGACGTACGACCGGACTAGAAAAGGAAGTTCAATAGCCAGTAGCCAACAGCTGCCCTTGCGTCGTTTTCGGTCCGTCAGACTAGCATACAGACGAACGTTTTTTTCTATAGGAGTCAAGTCCGTCGGAAAGATTTCAAACATGTTCTATTTCTAAGGTCCGTCAGATTTTGCGACAGAAAATGTCCGATGAAGCCCACACACGATCGGAATGTCCGGCGGATTTGTTCCGTCGGACCTTTTCTGCCGGAAAGTCCGGTAGTGTGTACGCGACATAAGAAGGGACTTTTTTGAGTTCAGAATATATACTTTGATTATTTTTTTTTAACAGAGTTAAGTTTGACTTGAAGTTTTTCCAGGTAGCGCTGTGACTCTCTCAACCCCGGTTTGCAAGTGTTTATTTAATTCCCATGATAGGCTAAAAATGCTGCCTATGAAGTGCAAATACATACAAAGCATGAAAAACAGCTGCGACCAGCAAGGCACTAATTGCTGCCATTTAATCAGTCACAGCTCAGACTGTTTACACTAACAAAGTGTATCACCCTATGGATCTTAGAAACACGCAAAGCAGAACAATTTGCTTCTGTCTGTGTACATAAATACATATATAGTGAGTGAAATGAGAGGTGGCAAGGCAACAGGCTAATGGCTCGAATCATGTACATTGCATGGCAAAAGGAAAAAGAGAGACAGTTGTTATGGCAACACAAAAAAACTTTACTTTTTTTTTTTTTTTTTTTCCTTCTGCCTTTTAAAGTTTCCAGATCACAGTTCTGATCTTTCTAGAGCTGGTAAGAAAATGGCACCTAGATTCTAATTATTTCTTATAATCATTTTTTTTCTGTCCTCCGATTTCTGGGCTGTTTCATTAATGCATTTTTTTTTAAACACTGTAGATTTTTTTAATGTATCTGGGCAAAATGAAGCAAGGGGATGGGGAGGGCTCTGTGCTCCCCATGCCCAGACGTAATGATGTGGGTACCAGTTAGACATGATGTGAAAGATGTCTGGCAGCAAGATCTGTGGAGTTGTTATATGATTATTTAAAAAATGTAAACATTTCAGTAACTTTACATGTTTAGGCAAATAAATCCCTGATAAGTCACAATATACAGCAACAGTACTGCGTATATATTTACTATAAATAAATACATATAAAAAATGGCTGTGTGTATGTATAGATAGATAGATAGATAGATAGATAGATAGATAGATAGATAGATAGATAGATATATTCCATTTTTATGTATGTATTTATTTGTAAGTCTTTTGTTGTTTATTTATGTATTTAATTTTTTTATATTTATTTATATATTTATATTATTATTATTATATATTTTTTTCATCATTATTAAAAAAAAAAATAATAAAAAAAAAAACATCTCTTGATCTCTAGTCATGTGGCTTTGTCTAAGCTAAGATGCAGCTATCAGTCTGCTGCAGGCAGGAGGAAGCATTTCCTTGATCCTATCTCTCAACCCGGTTTACACTGTGCGTTCACTGTCCGTTCACGATTTTGTGTGGCCGTATTTAGTGTCATGCATAGGCAGCCTATTTACTGATTGTTGATCCAGGGAATATCTGATTACCTTAGGGGATCAGGATGGAATTGGACAATGTTTTTTTTTTTTTGGTTTCCTTTGGATCAACTGGGCTTGGGGTTTGGTATATGGAGGTTTTAATTTTTTTTTTTTTTCTGTAGGTTGGACATGTGTCTTTTTTTCAATCCGAACAACTATGTAACTACAGTATATAAAAACATTCATAAAAAATAAATCTAGAAAAGGCATTTTTGTAAATGGTGGAAAAATAGCACATTAATAAGCGAATTTAATTGTAACAATACAAACAAAAGCATAAAAGCTGGGTTGGACTGAAGTATCATAAAATGGGTATTCCAACTGAAAACATTGTTGCATTAGAGGAGAGTGTTTGTTTACCTTTGTGGATAGATAAAATTACAATGTAACAACATAATTGTAGTGGGTGGTGGTCCTCAGGGGTCCACTGGGTCAAGCCAAAAAAAAGCTAATTAACACCAATAGGATGGTTCGGAGTGTCCACCAGAAAAAGACAAGCGTTGAATCAAAACAATAGGTGTGCTGTCTCTTTAAATTAATCATATAATAAACTAGCTCTGTGTAAGTCCCCTGAAAATGTGTTTTGACGCAAAACATATTGAGCGGAGCTATTAATGACGTCATCACGCACGCCACTGGTCGGGTGGCGATGCTGATTCTATACTGGATGTATTTCACACATTTATAAGTAACTTTTTAATGGAATGAACCTCCTTTTTTGATGATGTTGGGACATGGAGCTTGAGTTCCTTTTCTTTTGAGGGACACATGCTTATCAAGGGGAGATAATATTGTAGCCTTGTGAAGGTTATGGAAGCCACCTAGAGGTGTGCCAGGCTGTTGCTGCTGAGACTGTGGAGTCATTCATCAATGCTGTATTGACCTCTTATAATTTTGAGGTTTGCCACTTCTGGGAAACAGTTTGCACAGGTGGAGGTGGTAAGTCACACGAAGACGCATGATTGTGACTTAGGATTACTCAGCACCAGTCTACTTTGGGGATTTATGGACTATGGACTTTTGTTGGACGTTTTATTTATTTGATTATGCATTTGAGAGCTTTCCTTTTTGGCGGGTTATAAGTATTGCTTATTAATTGATACGCTTACACAAATACGGTTTATTATATCATTAATTTAAAGAGACAGCGCACCTTTTCCTTATAATTTGTGGTATATCTTGTATTCAAATAAAGGGTTGCTGTAGTCTTTACTATTGGTGTGACACTGTGCACAGGTAGACAATTTCACTTACCCGATGGAGGTAAGGCATGCAACCCTCCGTGACTGCAGGTGGAAATAACCCCCTGTCTCCACCCAGGATGAGCTAGGTCACTCTCAATGCTCTGGGGGTGCCAATTCTTAGTCCTCTGGGGGGCTGTCAGGTGGGTGATAAAATTCTTGGGTAGGAGAAGGACAAAAAGCCAGTCGATGTGCTGATTGGCAGAGGATCCAGTGGAAGTGTGTAGTGGAATTGTAGTGCGTCTATGGTTGGATTGGAGTCATGATGTTGAGTGTGCCCACAAGAACACACTCCAGGAACCCTGGAACCAGAAAGTGAAAACTTCTGTATATCACCCTAAACTGAGAAATTGGCGATTGTGAGCCTCAAAATGCTTCTTAGCTGAAAGAAAGCTCTTTATAATTCTAACATCGTGACTCCAATCCATCCATTAAAACAACAAAATCACACTACACACTCCAATGGGCACCTCTGCTGATCGAAATAGCAACAGATTTTTTGTCCTTCTCTTACCCAAAATTGTAACAACATGTTATCAAAGTTGTTAGTTATAATTAGGCTTCACGCATACCAGTGTACTAAAATAATCCCATCTACGTAGATCTTACTGCCAGCAGCTGCCAAAAAAACACAAAATGAATGCTTGGTCAGGTGCATATTTTCGCTTCTTTTTGCACGTATGCATTTAAAGGCAAAGGTGCACAATTTCATTCTATTGGGTAGAACACAGTTTCTCAACCAGGGTTCCATGGAGGAGTTCCAGAGGTTGCTAGAGGTTCTTTGAGCAATGCACTATTTCAGCCTCTCAGATAAGTAACTGCTGACACTGATGCTCTTTTTAGGTAGGAGGGCATGCTACCCAATGAGTACTAGTGAAAGGAACATTGTTCCCAGTGACCATCACGCTAATTTACCATCAGCTGTAGATATAGTAATTATTAGCAAGGGTTCTCCAAGACCAGGAATGTTATTTCAAGGGTTCCTCCATGTTTAAAAGGTTGACAAAGTCTGGGCTAGAGTATACATTTGTTGTGAAGTATCCTGTATCTTTAGGACCCTTATATATGGACTTTTTAGGTAGGAGGGCATGCTACCCAATGAGTACTAGTGAAAGGAACATTGTTCCCAATGACCATCACGCTAACGTACCATGAGCTGTAGATATAGTAAATATTAGCAAGGGTTCTCCAAGACCAGGAAAGTTATTTCAAGGGTTCCTCCATGTTTAAAAGGTTGACAAAGTCTGGGCTAGAGTATACATTTGTTGTGAAGTATCCTGTATCTTTAGGACCCATATATACAGACTTTTTAGGTAGGAGGGCATGCTACCCAATGAGTACTAGTGAAAGGATAATTGATTCCAGTGACCATCATGCTAATGTACCATCAGCTGTAGATATAGTAATTATTAGCAAGGGTTCTCCAAGACCAGGAAAGTTATTTCAAGGGTTCCTCCATGTTTAAAAGGTTGACAAAGTCTGGGCTAGAGTATACATTTGTTGTGAAGTATCCTGTATCTTTAGGACCCATATATATGGACTTTTTAGGTAGGAAGTCATGCTACCCAATGAGTACTAGTGAAAGGAACATTGTTCCCAATGACCATCACGCTAACGTACCATGAGCTGTAGATATAGTAAATATTAGCAAGGGTTCTCCAAGACCAGGAAAGTTATTTCAAGGGTTCCTCCATGTTTAAAAGGTTGACAAAGTCTGGGCTAGAGTATACATTTGTTGTGAAGTATCCTGTATCTTTAGGACCCTTATATAGTTACATAGTTACATAGTAGGTGAGGTCGAAAAAAGACACAAGACCATCAAGTCCAACCTATGTGTGTGATTATATGTCAGTATTACATTATATATCCCTGTATGTTGTGGCCATTCAGGTGCTTATCTAATAGTTTCTTGAAACTATCGATGCTCCCTGCTGAGACCACAGCCTGTGGAAGGGAATTCCACATCCTTGCCACTCTTACAGTAAAGAACCATCTACGTAGTTTAAGGTTAAACCTCTTTTCTTCTCATTTTAATGAGTGGCCACGAGTCTTGTTAAACTCTCTTCCGCGAAAAAGTTTTAGCCCTATTGTGGGGTCACCAGTATGGTATTTGTATATTGAAATCATATCATATCCCCTCTCGCCATGCTTAGCAACAGCACAGGTCCCACCCCCGCAGAGCTCAGGTTTTCTTAGAACGGGCATTACTAGTTACAAAGTTCATCTGCCAGTAAATTCTGGTGCTATAACCTTAACCAACAGGCATCCAATCACTTCATATAACAGGATGGGGGCAGTGAGTGGTAAGAGACCCTTAATAAACAAGTGATCTGCAACCCTTTGAAACCCCTTTAAATGAGCATGCAACAAAAAATAAAGGCTCATAAGTGACTAAACACTCTAAACACTCTAAAGATTTTTTTTTTTATTGGTAAAACAAATACCTTTTGGATAAAACAGCTGAATATGTATAATTGCAAAACATTAAATGTGCTTCTAGCTTGAATATTTCAATTTAAGCAAAATCTGGGTGTACTGCGGCACAGAAAAACATAATTAAGCTCTGGGAAGAGGAGGGGAAAAAAAAAAAACGTTAGAGAGAAGGAACAGTTTGTGAAAATAAATTAACCCACACGACAAAATGATAACCAAAGTATCCAGTTTACACGGTAGACTTTTGGGAAGTCCTTTCAAAATACAGTATGTGTAATAGCTTTATGAGATCCTGCAAACTGAAAATATTTTTTAAATAAACCTTTAATACTCAGGGGAGGTTATTTTCCTATGAAGGAGTTGAAGTCCTGTCAACAATTCCACTGAACCGTACGAAAATAAGCCGTATTTCAGCCTGAATGGCTGACAACAGGTACTCCAAGGTCACGAGAGAACAGGAAATGTAAATACAATGTCTCTCTTAGAAATACATAGTGTTTGTATATATATATATATATATATATATGCACAGTACCACTAATAAGTATAAACTTACATTTGTATGCAGTTGCTAACTTCAGGTTAGTTTATGCTAGGGGCTTTCCTACCACAAGGCAAAATGAATCTAATACAGTGCCCTCTAGGGGTGGGAATGATATACTGTTTTCATATTGCTGCTCCATTCCTCTTCTGCATCTTGCTTTGTACATTACATAGCACCAAAATTAGTATAATTCTCCTACCAAGCTTTCACATTAAAAGGTTAACTCACCTTCACAAAAAAACGACCTACATAGTTGAGGGGGCACTTGTATGTAAACATGAACTTTGCAGGTTTGACAAACATTTGATAATGCCCTTGCTATAAGTGTAGGCCATTTACAAACCTTCTGAGGCCTTGCTGAAAAAACTTCTAGAGATGGCACCCCCCATTCTGTCTTGTTGCTAGGATGTTGCTAAGACAGTCCTAGCAGATTCAAACCCCCTGAGTGCTCTTTCATCCGCTGCAGTAGCAATGCTGAAATGTTAGAGATAATGGACCACGCACGTGTCGGGGTTTAGGAGCTTGCTCCTGTGATGGTGGGGGTGAGCACCAGCACTAAGGAAGCGTCTTAGCCACTTTCTAGCAGCAAGGCAGGATAGGGGAGGCCATCTGTGGCAGTTTTCTGGCCAGGCTATGGGAGGTACAGTACGTTAATGGCCTACACCTATAGAAACTTTAGTCAAAGCTGTACAGTTTGTTTTTATCTACAGACACTCCAGTCTAAAACGAAATGTTACCTATCATTGAGAAACCTGAGCCTGGAACAATGCACACACTCACCTTGATGAAATCAACTTCACATCAAAGCCCCCCTTCCCATCTAAGGTCTTCCCCATTAGATCAGAGGCTCTACCCTCATATCAGAGCCCCCCTTACATCAGAGGTCCCTCATCAAATCAGTGTCCTCCCATCACATTAGACCCCCAATTTTACATCAGTGGTTCCCTCATCACACCAGAACAACTTTTCTTAACAGAGCACCCCTGTACATCAGATTCCTTTCTGCATATCAGAGTTCCCCCCCCCCCCATCACATCAGAACCCCCCTAGGACAGAAGAGTCCCACCCGATACATGAATTCCCTCCATCACATCAGAGTCCCCCCATCAGATCAGTGTCCCCCACCCATCATGAAGTCCTGACGTCCATCTCTTATCAAGGGTGAAATAAAAGTCTCCCTAAATTCCCCCTAAAGTCTGAAGGACGGTAAACTGGCCCTTTATTTAAAAAGTTTCCCCTGCTTTAAAAGTATCAGACCCATAATCTTGAACTGACCGTACTGGCAATATTTGATAAGTAATACTACTGCTGTGACTGCTATAGCACCAGGACCAGCGGATGTGACAATCCATATGCTGCCCTCATAAGGCGTCCCCATTATTTTCCAGCAATGGTTTATAGCCTCCATTGCTCATATCAATACACTCCTGAGACGTGAGGCATTAAAATGTATTGTTTATTCCCGCTGTTGCATCGGCCTGGTCTCAGTAAACTTGATTGAGAATTATGAACTTTATATAAATTTATAGGCGATATAGAAACAGCATTGCTTTCAGCAAGAATTTCAGGCTACATATATTTATGAAGGGAACAGATTTACGGCATCTAAAGCCCTATGGAGTTTACTGGTGTACTTTCTGAAAAATATATGGTGTCTACGAGCCGGGGTTTTTTTTTTTTTTTTTTTTTTGGACAAGTGAGAGAAGATGCCTGAGAGGCTACGTCATGACTGTAGATGAGCCTTTCTCAACCTTTTTATTACCCCAGAGGAACCCTTGAAACCATTTTCAGATATCAGGGAACCCCTGGTAAGATTAGTTTATTGAAGGTCATTGGGAAAATGCCCCTTACATCGGTAGTGGTAAGTAGGAAGAGTGCCCACCTTACAGGGGTGGCCAGAATGACACCCTTGCAGACAAGTTGTTGGCTCTGCCAAGTGGCGTTGGACCTGGAAGTATGCAGGCACCATGAGATTGGAGGTCAGTTAGCCACAACTCAAGGAACCTCTAGCTATCCCTGGAGGAACCCTAGAGTTCTGCTGAACCCTGGTTGAAAATGGCCGCTGCTGATGTAGACGCCTATGGTGGCTATCATGGTTGTAAATATGTGTAATGGGATACCACAGCAAAACTATTAGGAGGTACCCCTGTCTTTCTAATCTCCATCTTAAAGGCTATATCTTTAATACTTTAATAATAAAGAACACAATGGAGTTTATTTATAAAACATTTACTGTGTAAAGGTCTCAGCATTCACGGCTGTCATGAGTGATGCCTGTCACGTGTCTAATATTATATCTAGTATTATATCTAATATATCTAGTATATATCTAGTATTTCCTGTGATCATCAGCTTCAACTAGGGGCCATAATGTGGCATTTTCCTGAAATACCACAATCATGAAAATACCGAATTATGGCCATTAGCCGATTGCCGACCGTATACTGTAGATATACGGCGGCAAGGTGGCTTCCTTGTGCAAAATTGCGTACCAATATGTGATTTTTAAATTCCGGGTCTGGGGGGCGCGCTCGATGTCCGCCGGGACCCGCGGATCGTTCCGGAGAGAAGCAGAAAGGCGGTCTGCCTATGTAAACAAGGCAGATCTTCGTTCTGTTAGTAGGGAAGGTAGAGATCCTGTGTCTCTGCTAAAAAGGAACACGGATCGCTGCCTTTCCACAGTTAAAGCACCTCCCCCACGTTAGCAAGCACTCTCCCTAGGAACACATTTAACCCTTTGATCGCCCCCTGATGTTAACCCCTTCCCTGCCAGTTTCATTAGTACAGTGACGGTGCATATTTTTAGCACTGATCACTGTATTGGTGTCAGTGGTCCCCCAAAAAAGTGTCACTTAAGCCCCATACACACTATCAGATATTCTGCTGATTTTTGTCTTCGGATTTACCAAAACCATGTAGTGCAAGGGCCTGCCTGATTGCATACAAATTGAAACTCTTAAGGTTTGACCTCATATTATATGGTTTTGGTAAATCTGAAGACAAAAATCAGCAGAAAATCTGATAGTGTGTATGGAGCTTTTGTGTCCGACTTGTCCGCCACAGTCCCGCTAAATCACTGATTGCTGCCATTACTAATAAAAATAAATAAATAAATAAAAATTCCATAAAAATATCCCATAATTTGCACAAACCAATCAATCTACGCTTATTGGGATTTTTTTTTTTTTTTTTACCGAACTATGCATCAGAATATATATTGGCCTAAACTGGTAAAGAAATTAGATTTTTTTTTTTTTTTTTATTGAATATGTCTTTTAGCAGAAAGTAAAAAACAATGTTTTTTTTTCAAAATTGTCTGTCTTTTTTTGTTTTTATCACAACAAATAAAATCCACAGAGGTGATCAAATACCACCAAAAGAAAGCTCTATTTGTGGGGAATAAAACCCCAGTTTGGACTCTTGTGGTGTGCCGTTCCGATTTTGGAGCCCGTCCGTCGCCTGGGTGGCCCGCTGGGATACCACTGGCACGTTTTTGTCAAATACATTTTAGGCTTTCAACCTCATCTGAACAAACAACTCCTTGCATTCATTCATAAAAGTACAAGGAGTTTGGTGAATGGCGGTTATGCTGAGTGAGCGCCGCCCTTTGTGTCCATAATGTAGAAGGCATCCACCTGGCACAGAACCCAGAAGACTGTGGTGGTCACTGTAGTAGCAAGGACTGCTACAGTGACCACCACATTCACAAAGGTCCTACAGGTACAGAATATGCCTACTTATAATAGGCCAACAGCAATGCAATACAAACTTTAAGCACTTGACCTCCAGAGGGTTTTACTCCCTTCATGACCAGGGCATTTTTCGCTATTCGGCACTGTGCTACTTTAACTGGCAATTGCGCAGGCATGCAACATTATACCCAAATACAATTTATATACTGTATGTACTCGAGTATAGGCCGACCCGAATATAAGCCGAGGCACCTAATTTTACCCCAAAAAACTGGGAAAACGTATTGACTCGAGTATAAGCCTAGGGTGGGAAAATGCAGTAGCTACTGGGTAAACAATGCCCATCTGCAGCCTCACTGTGCCCATTTGCAGCCTCATTGTGCCCATTTGCAGCCTCACTGTGCCCATTTGCAGCCTCATTGTGCCCATTTTCAGCCTCACTGTGCCCATTTGCAGCCTCACTGTGCCCATTTTCAGCCTCACTGTGCCCATTTGTAGCCTCACTGTGCCCATTTTCAGCCTCACTGTGCCCATTTGCAGCCTCACTGTGGCCATCTGCAGCCTCACTGTGCCCATTAACAACCTCATTGTGGCCACCTGCAGCCGTAACTTTGATTACTAAAACAGCGGATGTCTCCCGCTGTGTTATGCGGTCTGTTCGGCCGTCCATTGTAACAAAGCCCCGCCTCCTCCTCGTCCGTGATAGACGGAATACTGATACAGTTTCCCAGTATTGTATCAGTGTTCCTCTATCACGGATGAGGAGGAGGCGGGGCTTTGTTACAATGGACAGCCGCACAGACTGCATGACACAGCGGGAGACACCCTCTGTTTTAGTAATCAAAGGTACGGCCGCTGTACGGTTTACTCGAGTATAACCCGAGTGGGGGGGTATTTCAGCCTAAAAAATTGGCTGAAAAACTCGGCTTATACTCGAGTATATACAGTAATCATTTCATTTGGTGGTATTTGATCACCACTGGGTTCTTTACGTTTTTATTATACTAATGAAAAAAGGCTGACATTTTTCTATTATTATTATATTTTTTTTCTTTCTGTTATAAAACATATCCAATAAAAATCTAATTTCTTCGTAAATTTGGGCCAAAATGTATTTTGCTACATGTCTTTGGTGGGAGAAAAAAAAATTCAATAAGTATACTGTATATTAATTGATTTGTGCAAAAGTTATAGCGTTTACAAACTATGGGATACATACTGGAATTTTTGCAGATATGACACTATACTGTAATGGCGGTGATCAGCGACTTATAGTGGGACTGTGATAGTGTCCGAAAAAAAGAGAAAGTATCCAGTGAGCGGCAGTTGTGTGGAGGAAAATGCCTTGTCGATGTCAGAGGTCAGAGGAGAATGGGCAGACTGATTCCAGATGACAGAATGGCAACAGTAACTCAAATAACCACTTGTTGGGGTGGAGGAACTTGACTGGCCTGCACAGAGTCCTGACCTAAACCCAATAGAACACCTTTGGAATGAATTAGAGCGGAGAATGCGAGCCTGGCCTTCTCATCCAACATCAGTGCCTGAACTCACAAATGCGCTTCTGGAAGAACGGTCAAACATTCCCATAGACACACTCCTAAACCTTGGGGCCAGCCTTCCCAGAAGAGTTGAAGCTGTTATAGCTGCAAAGCGTGGGCCAACTCAATATTGAACCCTACGTACTAAAGGCTCGTACCCGCTATAAGAAAATCTGGCTAACATTTTCATCCAAAGTAGTTCGATTTTCGCATAGTGTGTACACAACTTTCGACAGCCGATTACGAATTTCCGTGCGAAAATTCCCAAAGAGAAAAATTTTTGTCACGCGGGAACAGAACTAATGATTTTCGTTTAATGTGTACCATTTTTGTACGATTTTCGGACAAGAAAAATCAGAAAAGAAAGACTGCACATGATCAGAAACAATAAAAAAAAAAAAGCCTTTGTCATGCGAGAATTTTCGTACGGATTTTCGTTCACCAGTTCCAATTTGCTGTGAAACAACGAGGAAAATCGGACAATTGTTCGCCTGCTTTTCTTATAGTGTGCACCCCACTGAAGACTGGGATACCATTAACTGATTCCCACCCAAGGTCATATGACGTCATCGGGTTTGAGCGGTCATATCTGAATGCTGGGTGCAGTTACAGACATCATTCAGATCTCTTCTTTTACAGCCGGCGATTCCCTGCACCATAAGAACAATCATAGCGGTTGTTCAGCCGCTTGATCGTTCTTACAGGTAGCGAGAGGGGACGTCCCAACACCCTCCGGTGCTGCCCTTCCGGAGCTGCTACCGACTCAACCATGCGATCCGTGAGCCAGAGAATGAACCGACGGGCCTCGGATGGTGCCCATAGAGATTACCGGCGGGCCAGGTGGTCCCCGGAGTTTCTATGATCGCTGGGCGCGATGTTAGGACGTCACACCTGGCCTCTGCATTTGGGAGGCCAGGATCTTTTTTTATTATTTATTTCAGGCTTCCCAGCCTAGAGGTGAGATGTGGTGACGTATTGACCCCATATCTCACTGTCACGCACTATTCTTATTACAAGGAATGTTTAAATTTCTTGTAATAGGAATAAAAGTGATAAAAAAAAAAAAAAATTTAAGAGAAAGCATCAAACTAAAAAAAATCAAAGTAAAATTAACAATAAAAAAATAAATAAATAAAAAAAGTTTAAAGCGCCCATGTGCTAAATGCATATGTAAGCCGCGTCCACATATGTAAACGGCGTTCAAACCACACAGGTGAGGTATGGCCGTGAACGTTAGAGCGACAGCAATAATTCTAATTCTGAGACCTCCTCTGTAACTCATAACAGGTAACCTGTAAAAAAAAATGTAATGCGTCGCCTATGGGGATTTTTAAGTACCGAAGCTCAGCGCCATTCCACGAGCGTGCGCAATTTTGAAGCCTGACATGTTGTTTATCTATTTACACGGCGTACCATCATATTTCACATTATGCAAAAAAATTGGGCCAACCTCACTGTTTTTTTTTGTTTTTAATGAAACTTTTTTTTTTTTCCCCAAAAAAACACATGTATTAGAAAAATTGCTGCGCAAATACCGTGCGTGACAAAACGTTGCAATGACCGCCATTTTATTCTCTAGGGTCTCTGCAAAAAAAAAAAAAAATAATAAATAAATAAATAAATAATGTTTGGGGGGTTTCTGTGTAATTTTCTAGCAAAAAAAAAAAATATATGATTTTTACATGTACATAGGAGAGAAACGGCAGAATTGGCCTGGTAGGCACGTGGTTAAAGTTTATGTGCGTGTAAATACCAATACTTTTGGTAATATATTGTGTATATATATATCTATATCTAGATATATATAGATATATAGATATAGATATATACTGTATTTATATTCCTTTAAAAAATGAATATATATATATATATATATATATATATATATATATATATATATATATATCCTATACATCTATCCTATCTATATATATATTCCTTTTTTAAAGGAATATATATATTCCTTTAAAAATGAATATATATATATATCCTATATATCTATCCTATCTATATATATATTCCTTTAAAAAGGAATATATATATATATATATATATATATATATATATATATATATATATATGTGCGTGTGTGTGTGTGTGTATATATATATATATATATATTCCTTTTTTAAAGCTTCTAAAAAGACGCTCAGTAAAACATCACTTGGTTGTGAAACTTTGACCGAATGTTTCCATGGAAACAAGAAAGATGCAACATAATGCATTTAGAGATGCAATAGGGCCCATTAAAACGCACAATATGGAAACACATAGCAGAGATATTACAGCACAAAGGGATGAAGCCGCTCTTTGCATTTGTGACGCATTCAGTTGTGGATTCCATTGCCAGCTTTTGTCTACAAGGTCGGCATGCAGTGACCCCGCCGCTCTTTTGGTACGGAAGCTCAGGGCATTTGCTCTCGATTAAAAGATGACGCTCTCCCTTTTATAATGACGGAGGGGGGGGGGTTACAAATTCGGTCTCCGGAGGATCACAGCTCTCGATCGTTCCACAGGTTTGATCTTAATATATTCCGACCAGACTTCAAACAGCTGAGAATTGTTGTAAAAAATTCATTGTTGGTGTTCGGGGAAGTTCCCACCCATCTTTGATGTTCCTCTTGATTTTTTTTCTGTTTTATGCATAGACTTAAGTTGGCCAAATCTCTGTCTCCCGCGCGCGCGGTGTGAAGTTTCGCTGCCGCAAAAAAGGTAAAACGCGAAGATTCTCTTTTTACTTCAGCAAATAACCAAAGGACAACAGCGACGCGCTAAAATATAAAGGGAACGGGAAGAAAGAGATTGGAGACACCTGCTTGATATGTTAAACGGAACTCCGGGCAGATATAAAAGACACGTTCATGGAGCTCTGTATTCATTTATAAATCATTAAATGGATCTTTTTTTTTTTTTTTTTTGGAATTCAAAGTACTGAATGTGACTTAGTTTAAGCCTTTTACAGCTCCCTGTACTTCCTGTTTTTAATGCATGAAACTGTTTTTTTTTCCACCAAAAAACAAGTATTTGAAAAATTGCTGCGCATATACCATACGAGGTAAAAAGTTGCAACGACCGCCATTTTATTCTCTAGGGTCCCTGTACGGTGGCATTCAGACTGGGAAAGGTAGGCTCAGGTTGATCCGCGTTTTTTATCACTCCACCTCAGGTTCAAACTCATAACCGCGGTGCCACCAACTTTAAACCCAAACCCCAAAATGTCATATATTGCAGCTTGCCAGTCATTAGATGTGGTGGCTACATTAGTTTTCTTTTCTTTGGACTTTTTTCCCCTCTGGTGATCCGGCCAGTGACACGCCTCCTGTATTATTGAGACACAACAAGGGGTCTCAAGCTCCGTACATACCTGCTTTGTATAATGGTTTTGCACAGAGCAGCCCTGATCCTCTTTTTTCTCGGGTCCCCCACCTCATTGACCAGTGCCCCCAATAGCAAGCCACTAGCTATGGAGGCACTGGGGCATGCTCGCTTCCAAGCAGTGGCAGCTGGTGGTATATTTTTTCTTGGGGGGGGGCGGCAATCAGTCGGGTCTCCCACACTCCCCCCGCACCCCGGGTCGGTCGATCAGTCCCCGCACTTATCCCATCTAGATTGCGGGCTTCCTCCGGGCGGTGGGCGGCGGCTTCACTCTGCGTCTCCTCCTTCCTCGGTTTCACAGCTTCACCCTGCGTCTCCTCCTCCCTCCTCCTCCTCCCCTAAGAGGATCAATTCTTCTCTCGGCCAATTGGGTCTCAGGACCTGCTTCCTGAGCCGGGATTGGCCGGGAGGAGAATCAGGACGATAATAGCGAATATTCATTTGCTACTGCCACACAACTGGGTGTGCTCGGGGCGTAGTGCTCTGCGCCCCGAGTTCACCCTTTTTTGAAGCCAATTAGAGCCTCAGGCTCTAATCACATGCTTTAAAAAAAAAAAATTCCCATTGGAATCCATGCGTCCGGTGCCCTGCATAGATTAGGGGAGCGACGCCCCTGCACCCTGTATGGATGGGCGGTCACTGTTCCAAGCCCCACTTTATGCGTCCATAACCTTGCCTCCCCCCCCCCCGCTTTCTCCTCATTGGCTCACTGGCTGTGTTTGACTGTTCTCCTGTGTTTCAGCCAATGAGGTGAGAAAGACCCGGGAAACCCGAGGCTCCCATGCACATCGCTGGATTGAGAGGGGGCTCAGGTGAGTATAAGTCCCCATTCACACCTGAGCGTTCTGGAATCGCGCAAAACACTGAACGCGTTTGCAATGCCATTATTTTTTTTTAATGGCACCCCAAGTGCGATTTTGCCGCGATTGTCGAGTGACAAAATGTGCTGAAACCAAGGCAAAAATCACAATGCCAAACGCTCCTGGCTCTGTGCCGAGATTTGGTACATGAGCTTCTTTGGGGCGTTTTTGAAATGAAATGAATGGTGCCGCTGTAAAAACGCTCCACTAAAAAAACAGAAAAAAGCTAAAAAAAAAAACAACAATAAAAAAGCGCAGTGCAGCAGCTGTCGCTGCACTACACTCCGGTGTAAATAGAGCATTGAAGGGGGGGGGGGAGGGGGGGAGCAGCACACAGAAGGTTTTTTTTTACCTTCATGCATAGAATGCGTATATGCTTGCCAAATATGCTGCACAAATCTCCCTTCACTTAGTCTGGCTACAGCCATTTTAACTGTGGGCAGCTGAAGCTGCTGCCTATTCACTTCTTGGATTTACACAGACACACAGAGGCACACCTCCAGCTCTGCAGCTCTCATTGGCCCTCTTATGACTCATGTGATAAAAATACATGGAAATCGTGGCAAAGCATGTGTGAAAAAAAAAAAAAAACACGCGAAGCTTGACGCCCAAAAAGGTGCAGGAGTTTCAAATGAATGATCGTGCCACGCATAGAAACTCGGCAAAAACATTAAACATGTGCAGTTAGTTTCATTTTGACTTGTTTTTTTTTTAACGAATTGCGTCAAATTAGTACCCTGTTTCCCCGAAAATAAGACCTAGCGTGATTGTCGGTAATGGCTGTAATATAAGCCCTACCCCCCAAATAAGCCCTAGTTAAAGTTCTTGTAGGGCTTATTTTCAGGGAAACAGGGTAGGGCTTATTTGGGGGGTAGGGCTTATATTGCAGCCATCACTGACAATCACGCTAGGTCTTATTTTTGGGGAAACAGGGTAAATTCAGAAATATCCGAATTAACTAAAACCAAATTTTTACCAATATTCGTAAATTTGAAAATTCAAAAATGTGTAGATTCAAAAATCCAAAAATCCAGAAATTCGCAAATTCGAAATAAGTAAATTCGAAATTCGAAAATCAGAAAATTTGAAAATAGAAAAATCCAAAAATCCGGAAATTCTCAAATTCCAAAATCTGTAAATTTGAAAATCCGAAAATTCGGAAATTCAAAAATCCGAAAATTAGAAAATCTGAAAATAACCAAAATCCGAAAATCTGAAATAATGACTAACTAATAATAACAATGAAATTATAGTCATAGGAATTTCCTTTCAAATTTGGCTGTTAGTGAACGTAACGAATACGAATTAATCCGAAGTCACGAATTTTCCAAAATAACGAATGCCGCATCTAAACAAACAGAATGTAATGAATTATTTATAATAAATAACAATAATAATGTAAATGTTTTATCATTATTATTATTCATTATTCATTTGTTCCGTTCCATTTTTTTAGGTGCAGCATTCGTTATTTTGAATAATTCGTAAAACTTTGGATAAATTCATATTCATTACGTTCACTAACAACCAAATTTGAAAGGAAATTCCAATGCCTATCATTTAATTGTTATTATTAATTAATTATTATTTATAATTTCCAGATTTCGGATTTTTGAATTTCTGAATTTTCGAATTTCCCAATCTCCGCATTTTGGATTTTTGAATTTTCGAATTTACAAATTTCGATTATAACGAATGACCCGGAAAAAAAATAAAAAACGAAACGAAAACAAATTTTTCTGCAGTGCACACGTCTAAAAAAACATGCAAAAAAAAAAAAAAAAAAATGGGCACACGGGAACGCGCTTCTCTACATGAGGTGTGAATGGGGCCTAAAAGGGAGAGATTCACTGCTTCAGCAACTCTGCATTGCCTGCCTCTAGGGGGCAGTGTAGTGCCCGGTTAAGCGCATCACACGGCTTCCTTTTTCTTTTTTTTGCTAATTTTGAACAAGCTTTATTTGAAGTGTACAAAACACAGGTTCTGGCGCTGTTCTTTGTCTGTATGGTGCTCGCCAATATCATGTAGTGCTCTAAGTCTGAGAAATGGTTTGAAGCTCTCATATAAGCTTCTTAGAACAGTGCGCCGGCTGTGACCACCGCAGGCCATTGTGTACAGATAAACTGTATTAAATTATTAAGCACAGAAGCCGCAGTTCAAATGTTCACACTCCCAATGCCGGATTTATACTTTAACCACTTGACCTCAGGAAGATTTACCCCCCCCCCCCTTCATGACCAGGCCATACGGCACTGCGTTACTTTAACTGACAATTGCGCGGTCGTGCAACGCTGTACATAAATTAAATGATATAATTTTATTTCCCACAAATAGAGCTTTCTTTTGGTGGTATTTGATCACCTCTGCGTTTTTTATTTTAAGTGATATAAATCGAAAAAGTACGACAATTTAAAAACAATAATTTGTTATCAGCTATAAAACAAATTTTTATTTATATTTATTTATATTTATATTTTTATTTATAATTTGTTAAAAAATTTAGGTCAAAATGTATTCTGCTACATATTTTTGGTAAAAAAAAAAATCCAATCAGCATATATTGATTGGTTTGTGCAAAAGTTATAGAGTCTACAAACTATGGGATATATACTGGAATTTATATTATATATATATATATACATACTAGTATACTAGTAATGGCGGCAATCGTTGACTTATAGCGGGGCTGTGACATTTCGGCGGACAAATTGGACACTTTTGACACTTTGCGGGTGACACCAATACAGTGATCAATGTGCGAATTCGTTTTTGAAAGAATTTTGACAAATTCGTTAATTCGGAAATATCCAAATTAACGAAAAACAGTTTCACTAATTTTTCCAAATATTCGTAAATTCGAATATTAGAAAATTTGCAAATTCGAAAATTCGTAAATTTGAAAACTCAGAAATTTGGAAATTTGGAAATTCGAAAATCCGGAAAACTGAAAATTTGAAACATCTGAAATAATAACTAACTAATAATAACTTAACGATTGCTAACTATTAATTTATAGGTATTGGAATTTCCTTTCAAATTTGGCTGTGAGTGAACGTAACGAATACAAATTTATCCAAAGTTGCGCATTATCCGAAATAACGAATGCTGTAGCTAAACGAATGGAACAGAACAAATTAATAAACGTAATTAATTAACAAACATTTTATTATTATTATTATTATTATTATTTAATTTTAATTTGTTCCGTTCCATTTATTTAGATGCGGCTTTCGTTATTTTGAATAATTTGTAATTTCGGATAAATTCATATTCGTTACGTTCACTAACAGCCAAATTTGAAAGGAAATTCCAATACCTATAATTTTATAGTTAGTTATAATTAGTTAGTTATTATTTCTAACTTTCAATTTTCTTTCTTATTTTCTGATTTTTGAATTTACGAATTTTAGAATTTACAAATTGCGATCATAAAGAATGACCCGAAAAACGAAAAAAAAAAAAAGAACGAATGAAACGAAAACGAACACATTTTTCAGCAGTGCACATGTCTAGTGATCAGTGCTAAAAAATATGCACTGTCACTGTATTAATGACACTGGCTGCGAAGGGGTTAAATGTCATGGGCGATCAAAGGGTTAACTGTGTGCCTAAACTGTGTTTTTGTGTACTGTGTGAGGTGCTTTTACTAAGGGATGTGAGAGATTTTATTCCCTGCTTTGCAGAGGCACAATATCCATCACTTCCCTCCTGTCAGACCTGAGCTCTGCCTTGTTTACATAAGCAGAGCTCAGGTCTGACAGATAATCGCCTGCCTGACGATCGGCAGGTGTCTGCGGACACCCATTGCCCAACACAGAAGGGACTATCCTCAGGTGATACACAGAGCTGAAACAAATCCTCCTACATAAGTTGTACCTGTTTATCTGCAGTCTTCTCTTCTCTACATGCAGAATTTATAAAGCTTGTCTATGAATTCAGAAAAAAAATGGGGCAGAGAGCTGAAGTTACACTCTGCAGAGCTTAGTGAGGAGAGCTCTGAGAGCTGATTGGAGGGAAAAGAAAACACTCCCCTTCACACAGCAAACAGGAACAGGGCTGAGTCTGTCAATCACAGGCTGTGTGCTGGGGATCTCTCCCTCCCCTGTCACCTTTTTTCTCTTGGTGTCACAAAAACCTGTCAGAGACCTGTTTCGTGACTCATGCAGATAGCAATGGAAGGAGGCAGCAGAGAGAGATGACACTTAGTGCTCTGGATTGAGACAAGTACACACTATAGAGGGATAGGCTTTGTTCATGTTTCATGTCTGAGGTTTACAACCACTTTAAGTCTTCCTGGTCTGCTGTCTGGTGCCGCCCCTCTGCATTGTATTGTGGAATTGAAGAATTGGGATAAATCAGGGAAGGCAAAATATCCGCAAAATAAACTTCTGCTGAATACAATTAGTCCGGACATTTAATCAGGACAGTTTGTTAAGGGAAGAATTGCATCCCAGACATAAACATTGTAATAGGATACAAGATAACCTTTGGTTCCCCATGGTGGCCACACACATAGCGATCTATGATCAATTCGGGTACGAACGATTGCAAACCAGCAATTTATAATTGAATAAAACATCAATGATGCACCACACACTTTGCAATCAACTGAAAATATCAATCAAATACACCAGGGGTCCGCACCCGGATGTCAGGCCCGTCAGAGAACACTATGGGGGGGAGACAGAAAACACTGCTTTGGGGGAACAGGGACCCCATCACCACTTGGGACAGGGACCCCTTCTCCGCTGAGGGCAGGGAACCCATCACCCCTGGGGACAGGGACCCAATCTCCCCTGAGGTCAGGGACTCCATCACCACTGGGGACAAGGACCCCATAACCACTTGGGACAGGGACCCCTTCCCCGCTGGGGACAGGGACGCCATATCCCCTGAGGTCAGGGACCCCATGACCTCTGGGGACAAGGACCCCATCACCCCTGGGGACAGGGACCCCATCTTCCCTGGGGACAAGGACCCCATCACCACTTGGGACAGGGACCCCTTCTCCGCTGGGGACAGGGACCCCTTCTCCGCTGGGGACAGGGACCCATCTCCCCTGAGGTCAGGGACCCCATCACCCCCAAGGACAGGGACCCCATCTCCTCTGAGGTCAGGGACCCCCTCTCCCCTGGGGACAGGGACCCCATCACCCCCGGGAACAGGGACCCCAACACCCCTGGGCACAGGGACCCCATCACCACTTGGGACAGTGACCCTTTCTCCCCTGAGGTCAGGGACCCCTTCTCCCCTAAGGACACGGACCCCATCACCCCTGGGGACAGGGACCTCATCTCCCCTGAGGTCAGGGACCCCTTCTCCCCTAAGGGCACTGACCCCTTCTCCCCTGGGGACAGGGACCCCATCACCACTTGGAAAAGGGACCCCTTCTCCGCTGGGGACAGGAACCCCATCTCCCCTGAGGACAGGCACCCCTTCTCCCCTGGGGACAGGGACCCCATCACCACTTGGGACAGGGACCCCTTCTCCGCTGGGGACAGGGACTCCATCTCCCCTGAGGTCAGGGACCCCATCACCCCCAAGGACAGGGAACCCATCTCCCCTGAGGTCAGGGACCCCCTCTCCCCTGGGGACAGGGACCCCATCACCCCCGGGGACAGGGACCCCAACACCCCTGGTCACAGGGACCCCATCACCATTTGGGACAGGGACCCCTTCTCCCCTGGGGACAGGGACCCCATCACCACTTGGGACAGGGACCCCTTCTCCGCTGGGGACAGGGACCCCATCACCCCCAAGGACAGGGACCCCATCTCCCCTGGGGACAGGGACCCCATCTCCCCTGAGGTCAGGGACCCCATCTCCGCTGGGGACAGGGACCCCATCACCCCTGGGGACAGGGACCCCAACACCCCTGGGTACAGGGACCCCATCTCCCCTGAGGTCAGGGACCCCTTCTCCCCTGGGGACAGGGACCCCATCTACAGACCATGCTGGCTGGCAAGGCTGGCGTCAGCCACCCTTGGGTGCCAGGATGGGGCAGTATAATCCGAATCCCCAGCCACACGCTCCCTCGGGGTGAACTGGTTTTGTATTAGTGAAGCACCTTAAAGTGAGGAAAACCCGAACTGTTATTATTACTGTTAGGATTATTATTATCTTCATTTATTAGAAGGTGAATGCTCCCTCCATACATTCACAGACATTGAATCCGGACCTGAAGTGGAAAAAGCTCCTGAAATACTCGATCTACCAGTCAGAAATCTGAATGATCAAAAAAAAAAAAAGATAGTTTAATCAATCCGTATTGTGATACACAAACACGTCTGTGTTCATTCCACCACCATGAGCACTTGGCAGAGTTCAAATCAATCAGGAGCTCCCTAAATCAATCCAACGAAGGGTCGTGCAATTTTTGATTTGTGGTTTTATGCAATTCAATTATTTTAGTTGCATTGAATGATTGATTGAATGATCATATTGATATGTGTATAGATACCATTACCCTTTTCTTGGGTCAGGTCGCTGCTTGCTGGCCCCAGGCGAAAATGATGATCGACCATCCAATATCCCGATGGAAAGGTGATATAGGAAGGGCACAGGCATGATTAGACCAGGGCATACCGGAGATCTGTCACCTGATTGGTCAAGCTGAATCACAAGACAGGCTGGATAGAATTACATATCTACAGTATTGGTAGTTAAGATTCTACTTTCAAAATTGGCAGTTTGATGTTTCTTTTCTATGGAAAGTGCCAAAATGTTCACTTTAGCTTTTTACTGTACCTTTTTATAAAACTGCATTATCATGGGGGAAAAAAATATTATTATTATTATTGTTGTTGTTATTTTCACTACTTTTACTTACTATTATTATTATTACTTTCACTAATGTTACTACTACTATTATTATTATTATTATCTTGTTTACTATTATTATTATTATTATCTTTTTTACTACTATTATTAAACTTACTTTTACCATTGTTGTTATTTTTCCTTATTTTTTTTTTCCTATGTATATATATATCTATATATATATATATATCTATAGATATATATATATAGATATATATATCTATAGATATATATATATCTATAGATATATATATCTATATATCTATAGATATAGATATCTATATCTATATCTATATATTGTAAAGTGCTGGAACTATATAAATCCTGTATAATAGCAATAATAAATAAATATATATATATATATATATATATATATATATATATATATATATATATATATATATATATATATATATATATATATATATATATATATATATATATATATATGTATGTATATATATATATATATATATATATTTAAAAATAAAATTGTGATATTTATTCCTTCAGCAGCAGTCCAGCAGACTGTGCTGTCTTGCATACATTGTTATCTTTGATATTTTATTTTTTTATCTTTTGTACAGCTCCTTTTTCATTTCCAGATTACAATGTAATTGTATTGTCTCTTTACTGCAAACCATGACTGGAACTCAATATTAGTAAAGGTAGAATAACAGAATGGAAAATCACAGACATTGCTCCCTCCTGGTTTGACTCCCCCTACTGGAAAATATGCATATCACAACCAGCTCACAGCGTTTTGATGTCTTTTTTTTTCTTGATATGGTAGATCTGTCACCATGCAGAAATCACTCAGCTGTCCGTTAAAGGCATATTCCAGCCTTTCTAGTAATAAATAAATAAATACAAATAATAATAATAATATTAATAATAATAATGATTATTATTGTTATTATTATTATTGTTGTTACTATTCGTATTCTTTTTCTTCTTATTATTAATAATAATAATACGAATAATAGTAATAGTAATAATAATAATAATAATAATAATAATAATAATAATAGTTATAATAATAATATCAATAATAACAATAAATGTACCCATATATACATTTAGCTTTTTTTGCATTATAATCTGCAGCTTTGATCAGTGCATCCTGCAGACTATTTCTCCAGTCCCAGGTGGGTGGCCGCAGAATGACACCATTTTTTTTTTTTGTTACATTTTAAATATGGTGCAGCATGAAACATGGTATGAAAGGTATAACCTTTAAAGCTGAACTCCAGGCAGAAAAAAAAAGACACACATAAACGCTCTGTGATAATTAATTACTACTATTAATTCCTATTACTACTACTACTAATAAAATAGTAATAATAGTAATAATAATAACTACTATTATTAACTATCATTAATTATTAGGGACCACTTTACACTTCCATGTTGCAGTAACACGTGCATTGCAGCAATGCATGTTAAGGCATTTAACATGAGTTGCTGAGCCCCAATGGCACCTCAACATGCCTCCGCTACGGCTCGCCCCATTAGGGTGCACTGGTAGGCCATTCATTTTAAATGGGCTGCCTTAACACAATACCCATTAACCACTTCAGCCCCGGACGAATTTACCCCCATTTTTTGCGATACGGCACTGCGTCACTTTAACTGGCAATTGCGCGGTCGTGCGACGCTGTACCCAAACAAAATTTACGTCCTTTTTTTCCCACAAATAGAGCTTTCTTTTGGTGGTATTTGATCGCGATTTTTATTCTTTGCGTTATAAACAAAAAATAGCGACAATTTTGAAAAAAAAAAACACAATATTTTTTACTTTTTGCTATAATAAATATCCCCAATTAAAAAAAAAAAAAACAATAAGCGTATATTGATTGGTTTGTGCAAAAGTTATAGCGTCTACAAAATAGGGGATAGATTTATGGCATTTTTATTATTTATTTTTTTTACTAGTAATGGCGGCGATCTGTGCTTTTTTATCGGGACTGTGACATTGCGGCTAACAGATCGGACACCTTTGACACTTTTCTGGGGCCGCTGACATTTATACAGCGATCAGAGCTAATAATAGCCACTGATTACTGTATAGATGTCACTGGCAGAGAAGGGGTTAACACTAGGGGGCGATCAAGGGGTTAAAGTGGTGTTCCACCCAAAAGTGGAACCTCCGCTCGTTGTACGCTCTCCCCCCTCCGGTGCCACATTTGGCACGTGTCTTTCACAGGTATCCTGTCTCCACTTCCGGGAGCCTCAGCCGCGGGTATTTGCGTCATCGCTGGGGCTCCCTCCTCCTCCCTCCTCCACCTTCCCCGGCTGCCGAGCCAGTAGGAAGGGGAGCAGAGCCTCGCACATGCGCCGTAGGGTTCCCGGCGTGAAGCCGTAAGGCTACACTGTGGGGTTCCCTTACTCGCAATGGAGGCGGCAGCACCCGATAGCTGATGGAAACATCAGCTGCGGTGCTGACATCGCTGGACTCCAGGACAGGTAAGTGTCCGATTATTAAAAGTCAGCAGCTGCAGCCGATCGGCTGCTCCTCTGACGGGGGGTCTGTGCTGATTGTTTATCAGTGCAGCCTCACCTCAGATGCCCGCCCAGGACCACCAGGATTCCGCCAGGACCACCAGGGATGGCCACCACACTGGACAACCAGGTATGCCACCCTAGACCACCAAGGAAATGCCAATCAGTGCCCAGGCAGCTGCAAATCAGTGCCATTGAAAAATGCCTACCAGTGCCAGTGATGCCTATCAGTGAAATCCAGTGCCAGTGCCAGCCATCAGTGCCCATCAATGCCGCCTTTCAGTGCCTATCAGTGCCGCCTATCAGTGCCCATCAGTGCTGTCTATCAGTGCCACTCATAAGTACCCATCAGTGCAGCCTTTCAGTGCTCATCATTGTCTCCTATCAGTGCCCATCAGTGCCCACCTGTGCCACCTATGAGTGCCCATCAGTGCTGCCTATCAATGCCCATCAGTGCCACATATCAGTGCCACCCATCAGTGCTGCCTATCAGTGCCGCCTATCAGTGCCCATCATCAGTGCCTATCGTCAGTGCCCATCAGTGCCACCTCATTGGTGCCACCTTATCAGTGCCCATCATCAGTGCCACCTCATTGGTGCCGCCTTATCAGTGCCCATCAGTGAAGGAGAAAACTTACTTATTTACAAAATTTTATAACAAAAACAAAGAAAAACTTTTTTTTTTCAAAATTTTCTGTCTTTTTTTATTCGTTTAGCAAAAAATAAAAACCCCAGAGGTGATCAAATACCACCAAAAGAAAGTTCTATTTGTGGGAAAAAAATGATAACACTGTGGGTACAGTGTAGCATGACCGCGCAATTGTCATTTAAAAAGGGACAGCGCTGAAATCTGAAAATTGGCCTGGGCAGGAAGGTGCGAAAGTGCCGGCATTGAAGTGGTTAAATATAAAAAAAAAAGAAAGAAATAAAAATAGTCCTTTTGGATGGGAAAACAGCTCCGATGTATTTTCTCTGTGTAATTAGCTGTTTGCCTGGCGTTCAGCTTTAATTGGTCTGGATGGAGCTGCTCTTCAGGTTCTAGATCCAGTTATATATAGATACTGGCCCATTGCTACTTTGACCAAAATGGCAGTTGGAAGGCGACACGCGCCGCGGCCCGCCGGGGTCTCTTCCAGCGCTCAGCAATTAGCATTCATTGCCTGTAACCTGTCACTGTAATCAGGTGGGAGTCCACTCACTAATTAAAGTGCTTGAAAGATCCATCCATACATATTGATTACATGGGGAGTATGTGCGCTATTTATAGCCCTTCAGGAAGATGGTTTCCTTTATAATTCTATATACACACATAGATTGTATATCAGGATCTAATGGACAATTCACAGTAATTAAGCAGTGAATATATAGGTTAATTTGAACCTGTTATTCACCTGCACAGGTCCATTTCAATGGTGGAAGTTAAAGAGACGAACAGCCGACAACCCCAAAATATTCCAATTATGAAGATACTTGATTGTTACAGGATAGATTTACCGACGCGTTTCGGCCGTGAGGACTTAGTGGCCCCGGCAGCTGCACACACTCCCCTTCCATCTACTAGCAAAGAAAAGTACTTCCAGGTACAGGAAACATATGCAAATCATGCATTCACTTTAACTACTTGCCCTCTGGAAGATTTACCCTGCCCCCCGACATGACCGGACCATTTGTTTGCTCTTTGGCACTGCGCTTCTTTAACTGGTAATTGCACGGTCATGCAACGCTGTACCCTAATGAAATTTTACAAACATTGTTTACACAAATAGAGCTTTCTTTTGGTGTTATTTGATCACCATTGAGTTTTTATTTATATAAATGAAAAAAGACCAAACATTTTGAACCCCCCCCCCAAAAAAAAACAATAATTTTTACTATAAAACATATCCAATAAAAAAAAAAATGTCAGCATAAACTTAGGCCAAAATATATTCTGCTACATGTCTTTGGTAAAAAAAAAAATATCCCAATGAGTGTATATTACTTGGTTTGCATGGAAGTTATAGCGTCTGCAAATGACAGTATATACTGTATAATATACTTTTTTTATACTAGTAATGGCAGCAATCAGTAGGACTGTGCGGCGTAAATCTGACACTAACTGTCGCTGGGGGAAACTGACTAACTGCCACTGTCATCACCAGTGACACCAATACAGTGATCAGTGTTAATAATATGCACTGTCACTGTACTAATGACACTGGCTGGGAAGGGGTTAACATCCGGGGCGCATAAGGGGTTAACCGTGCCTAGGAAGTGTTAATGGGTGTACTGTGTGCTGATTTTAGGAAAGGATCTTGTTTTTTTCCCTGCTTAGCAGGGAGCGGAAAAAAAAAAAACAAGATCGTCTGTCACTATATATAGATCTGTGATGTTTATTACCACAGAGTTCTGTCTGTGAATCTCTGAGCCAATTGGAGGGTCCCGGCAGTCAATCATTGGGCGGGACCTGCTGATCGCCTTGTACTGTAAAGAATAACAGCACAGCTGGGTGGGCTTCCTACCCGGAATCGCTGATCACGTACTAGGTGACAACGGTCATGATCAGGGGTGGCCCGTCCGCCCCCCACTATCCACGGCCACCCCATCTATCCATGCAAAAGGGGGCCGGATACATGAATTCCAACGGGGCAGCAAGCAGAGCCTGCAGGTGTAATGAAGAAATATGGCTTCCACCTATGTGCATGTACACTCACCTGCACATTCACCTGCCACTGTATTAGGTACACCTGTTTGATTGCTTGGTAACACAAATTACTAATCAGCCAATCACATGGCAGCAACTCAATGGATTTAGGCATCTAGACGTGGTGAAGACGACTTGCTGAAGTTCAAACTGAGCGTCAGAATGGGAAAGAAAGGGGATTTAAGTGACTTTGAACTTGGTATGGTTGTTGGTGCCAGACTTGATGGTCTGAGTATTTCAAAAACTGCTGATCTACTGGGATTTTCACACACAACCATCTCTAGGGATTACAGAGGACGGTCCGAAAAAGAGAAAATATCCAGTGAGTGTGTGGAGGAAAATGCCTTGTTGATGTCAGAGGAGAATGGGCAGACTGCTTGGAGATGATAGAAAGGCAAAAGTAACTCAAATAACCACTCGTTACATCCAAGGTATGCAGAATACCATCTCTGAATGCACAACACATCGAACCTTGAAGCAGATGGTCTACAGCAGCAGAAGACCACACCGGGGGCCACTCCTGTCAGCTAAGAACAGGAAACTGAGGCTACAATTCACACAGGATCACTAAAATTGGAAAAATAGATTTCCTGGTCTGATGAGTCTCGATTTCAGCTGTGACATTCAGATGGTCGGCTCAGAATTTGGCGTAAACAACATGAAAGCATGGATCCATCCTGCCTTGTATCACCGGTTCAGGCTGGTGGTGGGGGTGTAATGGTGTGGGGGATATTTTCTTGGCACACTTTGGGCCCCTTAGTACCAATTGAGCATCGTTTAAACCCCACGTCCTACCTGAGTATTGTTGCTGACCATGTCCATCCCTTTATGACTACAGTGTCCCCATCTTCTGATGGCTCCTTCCAGCAGGATAATGCACCATGTCACAAAGATCAAATCATCTCACCACTGGACAATGAGGTCCCTGTACTCCAATGGCCTCCACACTCTCCACATCTCATTCAATAGAGCACCTCTGGGATGTGGTGATGCTATCATGTCACTGTGGACCAAAATCTTTGAGGAATGTTTCCAACACCTTGTTGAATGCCAAGAAGAATGAAGGCAGTTCTGAACGCAAAAGGTGGTCCAACCTGGTACTAGCAAGGTGGACCTAATAAAGTTGTCAGTGAGTGTATATTACAAATTATAATAGGAAATAAGGTTTTTAAAACTAACATCAATAAGGTTATTAAGCTGATGAGGTTGTATTGAGCTGATCTCTTTTACATGTATCGCTATGGTAAATATAATTTAAAGAAAGCCTATACATTCCTATCAATTTAACAAATGTCTTCATTTGCAAAAAAGTCCCAAAAATGCAAAAAAATAATCCTAAACCCGGTCAGAACCCTCTCTACCAGGATCCCATCAATGAATCTATGAGAACGTTTTCTGTGAAAATGGAAATACAGCTTGGCATCCCCGATCAAAGGCCAAGGAGGAGATAAAAGCTGCCCAAACCTACGCAGGTTTCGTGGTCGTTGGAGGACACACCTTCCGTATTTAAGGCCTTAGATATAATTGGGAAGTTTGATGCGGAGGGCGGAAGGAGGCCAACGGTCAGTTTTATAATAAAAGTACAGCTATCCTTCAAGCTGAAATTTTCAGGATTTGGGATTCTTTTTGTTCAGCGGATGACCACGATTATCTCAGTACGATGGTCGGAAAGAAAAACAGACGTTAGACAAGAGGCTGTACGAAGGTCTTCTTACAGACTCCAATCTAACCCTTACCCAAGGTCCTGCAACCCCTTTCAGATGTCTTTCATGTTCAGGTTCTACAGTTGGTCACTTCTGCAAAAAAATCAAAGTAAACCAACCTAGAACAAAACCAATGAATTCCGCACAACCAATATGGGGAGTATGTAAGGGCACATACATATATTATACAGGATTTAGAAAGCGCCAGGGCCATCCTAATGAATGGGCACACCTGGGCACTGCCCAGGGGGGCTCAGGTGCATGGGTGTCCCATGATCAGAGCCAGGACGGGCGGGGGGGGAGGGGGCTGGGAGCTGTGTTGGGGGGGGGGGGGCACTGGAGATTTGCCCGCTCATGCTGCTGTTCTTTGACGAGACTAACTGCAATGTCACTCCTGTTAGAAGGAGCGGTGGCTAGCTTCTGCTGGGGAAAGGTGTAGTAATATGCCCAAAACATGCTCTGCCATTTCAGTATACAAGATGTCTTAAATCTGTAACTATAACAGAATGCTTAGAAAGATGCTTGCACAAGCACTGTGCTCTATATACATCATTATGGGTTGGTAGGCCATGGGACAGGATGCATGACTTATGACTCATGACCAGATGGCCTGTTGACCCGTGTTAACTCATGATGATGTATTTTAAGGGGTCACTGACTTGTATAACCATATAACTGTATATTTCTATACAAATACATCATTTACTAACCACTCCCCCCTCCCCTCTTTCTATTGGTATGTTGAACCATATATAAGCTGTAACACCTAATAAAGGCAGACATTTTCCGAATGCATAACGTGCTTCTCATTTCATGGTGTCTCCAGATATCTGAGGGCACTGTTGATGTACCTAATAGACAGGTGGTCCTCCAGAATACCTTCTATTTCCTTTCAAAAGGATTCAGCTTTCTCCTTCCTCCTGCAGGGGGTGGAAGAGAGCCAGCACTGAGACTGAGAACCCACCTCAGTCTCAGCGAGGGAGAGGAAAGGGGAGCTGCCTTCATAGCAGATGGGAACAGCATTTGTGATCTGCAGGGCTTTTTTTCTCAGAGAATAGGTGCAGGAACTCATCCCATTCAAGTCAGCCCTTGACTCTGCCCCCTACTCAACACCGAGTACCATTTCTTGGTTCCACCCCTTACCCACCTCTCAGTACCCCCCCCCTTTTAAAGAATACAGAACCAAGTAACAAAGGCAGTAAAATAGATCTATCAACTATGGACACCCCAGCGACAATAGATCCACCCCAGCAACAATGGACTCTCAACAGCCAGCATCAATAGACCCTTCAGCAGCCAGCAACATTAGACCCCTCCCTCAACAGTAGATCCCTCCCAGCAACAAATGACCACCTGCAACATCAGATTGCCCACCAGCAACAATAGACCTCCCCAGCAACAATAGACCCCCCCATAGAAAAACAGATCTACTCCGGCAACAATAGATTCCCCAGCAGCCAGCATCAATAGACCCTCCAGCAGCCAGCAACAAAGACCCCGTCCCTCAATAGTAGATTGTTTCCAGCAATGACTGACCCACCTCCAGGAACAATGGATTCCCCACCAGCAACAGAAAACCTCACCAGCAACAACAGACCCCCTTCCTCCTAAAAAATAGATCTCCTCCAGCAACAATAGATTCCCCAGCAGACAGAATCGGTAGCCCCTCTATCACCCTTGCCATTACATACATTTAGTTCTGGAGGTGCCAGAACTGCGTTCCCCTGCGTTCCTGCTAAAAAAAAGCCCTGGTGACCTGTGAATACAAGAGGGGAATGAGGGAAATGGGGAACAACTCTGATGTAAGGGGACACTGTGATGGGGACCCCTAATGTATATGGGTACTGTGATGGGGACCCCTAATGTAGGGGACACGGTGATGGGGGAACCTGATGTATAGGGAACCTGTGATGTGGGAACCTGGTGTATGGGGACACTGTGATGGGGACATCTGATGTAAGGGGACACTGTGATGGGAACCCCTAATATATATGGGTACTGTGATGCGGACACCTGATGTATGGAGACACGGTGATGGAACACTATTCCTCCCACTGACAGCAATAATGGGGCACAATTCCTCACTAATGATGGGGCACTATTCCTTCCACTAACATCAACAATGAGGCACTATTCCTCCCACTGACACCAACAACGGGGCACTATTCCTCCCACTGACACCAAAGATGGGGCACAATTCCTCCAACTGACACGAATGACAGGGCACAATTCCTCCCTAATGATGGTGCACTATTCCTCTTACTGACACCAACAATGGGGTACAATTATTCCCACTGACACCAACAATGGGGCACTATTACTCCCACTGACACCAACAATGGGGCACTATTCCTCCCACTGACACTAATGATGGGGCACAATTCCTCCCTAATGATGGGGCACTATTCATTCCGCTGACACCAATGATGGGGCGCTATTATTCCCACTGACACCAATGATGGGGCACTATTACTCCCATTGATGCCAGGGCATTTTCTACTCCCACTGGCCATAGTCTCCCCCCCCCCCAAGTCTAAAGCACAGTAAACTGGCCTTTTGTTTTAGAAAGTTTGGAAACCCCTGATATAGAATATAAAAGAACAGAATAGGATTTAAAAGAATAGAATAGATTAAAAGTATTTAGAATATAAAAGAACATAATAGACTAGAGTAGAATAGAATATAAAAGAACAGAATAGACTAGAGTAGAATAGGATAGAAAAAAATAGAATAGATAAAAAATAGAATAAAATAGACTGAATAACGAATATACAAAATGAATCCGAATATAGGAAACAAATTCCAAAACAAGTAGAAGCATATTCTAACACGACGAATATGACAAAACAAAATGATTAACTTAACAAATTAATCCGAAACGAACAAATGTTTCCATCGTGCACATCTCTAGTCTCAAACCCACGTTTTTTTGGCGCCCCATTCAGGGGGCTCCTAACAAGCACTCCTTGCACCTCCCAGCTCCTAACCAGACAAATACAGCCCTATCCCTACCAGATAGGCATTGGCACTTACGGAGAGTCCTGTCCTACAACCGGGGACAGGCCAGATTCAACCCAGGAGGAAAGGAGGAACCCCTTCTATCGCACCCACCTTATTACATGGTAAACGACTTAGTGGCGCCCCCCTGTGCTCAAAATGGGATACTTCCTGAAAAACAGATAATAAACTTGATCTTAACCATTTCCCGACTGCCTCACGCAGATATACTGCGGCAGAAGGGCACGTACAGGCAAACTAACGTACCTGTACCGCTCCCTTTAAGAGGCGGCCTGCGGGCGCGCGGCAAGCTCTGTGAGTCGGGACGCAGGTCCCGCTGACCTGATCGCTGCGGGGAAACCCGCGATCGTCTCACGGAGAGGAAGAACAGGGAGATGCTAATGTAAACAAGCATCTCCCCGTTCTGCCTTGTGACACTGTCACTGATCTCTGCTCCCTGTCATCGGGAGCAGAGATCAGTTACGTGCCACACGTAGCCACCCCCCCCCACAGTTAGAATCACTCCCCGGGACACATTTAACCCTACACTGCCACCTAGTGGTTAACCCCTTCACTGCCAGTGTCATTTACACAGGAATCAGTGCATTTGTATAGCACTGATTGCTGTATAAATGGCAATGGTCCCAAAAATGTGTCAAAATTGTCCGACGTGTCCGCCATAATGTCGCAGTCACGATAAAAATCGCAGATCGCCGCCATTACTAGTAAAAAAAAAAATTATTAATAAAAATGCCATAAAACTATCCCCTATTTTGTAAACGCAATAACTTTTGTGCAAAACAATCAATAATCGCTTACTGCAATTTTTTTTTTACTAAAAATATGTAGAAGAATACGTATCGGCCTAAACTGAGGAAAAAAATAGTTTTTTTATATATTTTTGGGGGATATTTCTTAGAGCAAAATGTAAACAAAATGTAAAAAATAATGCGTTTTTTTCAAAATTGTCGCTCTTTTTTTTGTTTATAGCGCAAAAAGTAAAAACCGCAGAGGTGATCAAATACCACCACAAGAAAGCTCTATTTGTGGGAAAAAAAGGACGTCAAATTTTTTTTTCGAGCAACGTCGCACGACCACGCAATTGTCAGTTAAATCGACGCAGTGCCGAAACGTAAAAAGTGCTCCGGTCAGGAAGGGGGTAAAATCTTCCGGGGCTGAAGCGGTTAACCAAAAAGTGGCAGTACAAAGAGCAATAAGGATGTAAAGCAGCTCAGCGGATCAGTCTTTAGAGTTAACAGAAGTCAGTTCCGTGCAACGTGAATTCTAATTGATTTCCGTGGATTAAAGCACTTTACATTGAGTCCTTTGCCTAACTGAATATCCCTATATTCTGCTGTAGGGGTCCATTATTCTAGACATAAAAGCATATAAAATAACCTATTACTTTGCTAAACACACCACTAAATGCATTCACAATAAAGATCTCATAATACGTTCAAAGAGCAACTTACTTTACAGCCTGTCCTACGCTTCATAAAGTCATTGTAAGGCTGTTGTGCAATGCTTCTTAGTTTTTAACACATCCCATAAAGGGGGATTTGAATACGGGATTCATTTTCCAAGTCAAATGTGAGTCACAATGAATTTAGCATATATGACGTTGGCTTGGAGCTGAATGAACAATTATGATATTCTATAGGGCTTTGCTGTAAGGCATTGTTGTTTGGATCCCGTGCAATTTTTTTTGTCCTATAATTTTACTTTTTTAGCTTCTTTTAGACTGCTGCTGCGTGATTGCTTCGCTCTTGTTTGCTACTCAATGCCGAAACACTTTCTGCCAATTGAGAATAATAGAAGAGAGCGTTAAGTGTACGTGTTACCAAACTGGATTTATTTTGTTAATAAAGATTAAGACCTTAGGCAAATGAGACACTCAACGGCAACGTAATAATTGTGGGGTTTGGTAAAATTACACAAACTAGAACTGAATTTAAAGGGAAATGGTAGAGCTGATGTAAGTGCGGGTGATCAGCCCAGGGGTTCTCCTTTTAGCTTAGTAGCTTGCCATATGTGCTTCCCTTTCTTAGCAATGGCGTCACTAGGGGGGGGCAGAGGGGGCCCTGACCCCCCCAACATTATGCTGTGCCCCACCATGTGCCCCGCCAATTAAAAAAAATTTTTTTTTTTTTTTTACAAAAAGGCAATGTCTAAGAGGGAGAGCATCCCCAGTCAGCTCCTGTGGGTGATTCCTCCCCTCTCCCTCTGCTCGCTGACACTGCATAATACGAGCGCTCACACAACCACGGCCGACCAATCTGCTCCTTCCTCCGCATCCTCATTGGCAGGGAGAAGAGCGAGTTGCAGGAAGGACTCCACCAGGACTCTCAGTTACTGAAAAAACAGACTGATTTCTCCCGTCCTTAGGACAGGAGAACCAGCCTGTAAATTCCAAGAGATGCCAGACCAGCGCTGTCAATAGCAGGGGCAGGACAGCAAGAGGAGGCTGGGAACCCCACAGTGGCAGAACACCAGGGCCCGGTGGCAAGACAACCTTTGCAACCCTGATACTTCTCCCACTGCTTTGGACCCTTATATTTTCTTGGTATGCTGGTCACATATATCTCTTGTTTTCTGCCACCCTGGGGGGGGGCCAATACAGTAGGAAGGGAGCTCACTGCAGAACATGTGAAAGGGCCGTTGTGGGATCGTAGTAAAGGGCCCCAGGATATATATATATATATATATATATAATTGCATTTTATAGTTGCCCCCCTACTTTTGTCCCTGTCCCCCCATGTGCCCCCATAAATATGAAAGCTGGGGACGCCACTGTTTCTTAGGCCCCATTCATATTTCATGGTATACAAAGAAAATGCAGCACTTAGTGATCAGTAAAACAAGTGACATAAAAACAAAATTTAATTGAAAAAAAAAAAACAATGTGAAATAAGAAAACTAAAGCAAAGTCCCAAAATTTCATTGAAGAAAAACAAGGTGAAAAAAGAAAACTAAAGCAAAGTCCCATTAGGATCAAAGTCCATATGTTGAACAATGAACACCCATCCAAATAAGAGTGATAGTTTGCAGTGAGAAGATCCTTCATATAAGTGCTTCCAGCTCCACACCCAGGTGAGAAAATAATCTGCTTCCCAGAACGCCATGATCACTAATCAGTGATCTCACCAAACATAAGGAATGATTAGGTCTCCCTAAGACCATTAACGGGCTGCCTGGAACTGTAGCTGGTGCCGATGGTACTCAAAAAAACATAAAAAGAAAGGCTCCCATAGCATAATACTGTATAAAATGGGTTTAATAGAACAAATAGACTTGCAACTTACAAAGTTGAAGCTGTTTGAAAGTGGTACAGGGCTTGTTGGTTAAAAAACGGAACCACAGAATCTCCAAAAAGTTCTGCTCACTCCGTATGTAGTTCGCCCATCCACCTCCTGAGAGTAAAAACGTGGTGATGTCACTGCCATAGGCCCCTCCCTACACGTTTAGTCACTAGCGGACATCGGGGGAAATGGCCATTCATATTTTCACTTAGCGGAAATGCGCGTTCCCGTTCGCGATATTCTTCAGCGATTAACACGCGTTACTACGTGCCGCATATAGGGGCAGCCCATTTGAGTGAACATGTAAACATTCCTTGTGATAGAAAAAAGCAGTGACAGGTCCTCTTTATGGAGGTCAGTAAGACAGTGAATGCAGAGTCCTGTAACACTTTAAAGTGTAACATTAAAGTGATTGTAAAGTCTCCTTTTTTTTCCTACAAAAATAATAAACCTGTTATACTTACCTGCTCTGTTGCAGTAGATTTGCACAGATCAGCCCCGATCCTCCTCTTATCGGGTCCTTCTTTGGTGCTCCTGTCCCCTCCCTCCTGTTGGATGCCCCCCACAGCAAGCAGCTTGCTCTGGGGGCACCGAGCTGAGTTACAGCTCCCTGTAACCATTCAGACACAAAGCCCCGACCTGTATTTTGGTGGTATTTAATCACCACTGTTTTTTTTATTTTTTGCTAAAGAAACAAAAAAAGACCAAAAGTTTTGAAAAAAAACTAAAACAAAAAATCATAGTTTGTTATAAAATTTTGCAAACAGGAAATTATTCTCCTTTACTGATGTGCGCTGATGAGGCTGCACTGATGAGCATTGATGGGCACTGATAGGCTACACTAATGGGCAGTGAGGTGGCACTGCTGTGCACTGATGAGGCGGCACTGATGGGCACCGATAGGCAGCACTGATAGGCACTGATAGGCACTGGTAGGCAGCACTGATGGGCACTGATAGGCAGCACTGATGGGCACTGATAGGCACTGGTAGGCAGCACTTCTGTGCACTGATGAGGAGGCACTGATGGGCACCGATAGGCAGCACAGATAGGCAGCACTGATAGGCACTGATAGGCAGCACTGATGGGCACTGATAGGCAGCACTGATGGGCACTGATAGGCACTGGTAGGCAGCACTTCTGTGCACTGATGAGGAGGCACTGATGGGTACCGATAGGCAGCACAGATATGCAGCACTGATAGGCACTGATAGGCAGCACTGATGGGTAGGCACCGATAGGCACTGGTAGGCAGCACTGATGGGTAGGCACTGATAGGCAGCACTGATGGGTAGGCACTGATGGGCACTGGTAGGCGGCACTGATGGGCACTAATAGGTGCCACTGATGAGTAGGCATGTGCAATTCTAGATATATATAGATATAAATCTATATCTAGAGATATATCTCTATATCTCTATATAGAGATATATCTATATCCCTATATAGATATATCTCTATATAGATATAGAGATATATCTATAGATGTATCTATCTATCTATCTATCTATCTATCTATCTATCTATCTATCTATCTATCTATCTATCTATCTATCTATCTATCTATCTATCTATCTATCTATACACACAGTATACACACACACGTATTTACGTTTTTTTTGGTGCATTTTAAACAGGGAATGCTAATTACAACCCTATTATTCAAGACTGTACTGGAAATGCAGCAATTAAATATATCAAATAGAGAAATTAGTTGCGGCAAAAAAGACTTTTAGAAAAATGCAATTAAATTGTTAAAAATACAACCTATAGAATAAATTAGGATTAACAAAAAAAATAAATAAAAAAATTACTATTTCTGAATCACTATGAAGCAATATCAAAACCTACTGAAGATGCATAAGATGGATATTCCTACCCACTCTACTACCCCGATTACTCACATCAAAATGATGTATATTTTTTTATTTTTTTATTCTCAGCACTTTTTTTTTTAATCTAGCTAACCTGGCATCTGCCCTGCATTATCAGAAGATAAATCTGATATATTTACTTAATCACAGGCTCCAGTCAGCGAGAACACCTTTCTGGAATAGGCTGGCAGTGTCTCCAAATTATATTTTTAGAGAGTTGTTTTTCAGATGCACGCCCACAATATGTAAAAGAAGCTTCTAGCCCTGATTTATTCACGCATATTCCCACCATCCGGGATTATTAATAATAATAATAAAAAAAAAAATGTATTCAGCAGCTCGGCTCAGTGCAGGGCTCATAACCATAAATCTCAGAGATTTTTGTGCTTTCATCAATAGAAAATTCAAATCGTAAACTATATATATTGTGCAAGGGGAGCTTAGTTAAAGTGGACCTATCATCAGATGTTTTCAAGTCCATGCATGGTAAGTATTCTTCCAGATATTGAATGCACATTTGTCAGGTGTGCTCTGTGCACTGGTCCAAATTATTTGGTGGTGAGGAGATTATGGTGTGGGATTGTTTTTCAGGGGTTGGGTTTGGCCCCTTAGTTCCAGTGAAGGGAACTCTTAAGGAGTCAGCATACCAAGACCTTTTGGGCAATTTCATGCTCCCAACTTTGTGGGAACAGTTTGGGGATGGTCCCTTCCTGTTCCAACATGACTGAGCACCAGTGCACAAAGCAAGGTCCATAAAGACATGGATGAGCGAGTTTGGCTTGGAGGAATTTGGCCTGCACAGGGTCCTGACCTCAACCCGATAGAACACCTTTGGGATGAATTAGAGCCAGGACTTCTAGTCCAACATCAGTGCTTGACCTCACAAATGTGCTTCTGGAAGAATGGTAAAACATTCCCATAGACACACTCCTAAACCTTGTGGACGGCCTTCCCAGAAGAGTTGAAGCTGTTATAGCTGCAAAGGGTGGGCCAACTCAATACTGAACCCTACGGACTAAGACTGGGATGACATTAACCACTTGCCGACTGACCCACGTACATATACTGCGGGGCTGTGGCTCCTACAGGTGAAATCGTGTACCTGTACATGATCGCCTGGCACATGCGTGTCTCCGGCGACCAGCTCCTGCTGTGATTAGACACAGCGGGAGCCAATCAGCGGGTCTGGAGGACCGTGATGTTTGCCGTGACCCGCCGATCATTCCTGAGAGAGGCAGAACGGCGGTCTGCCTATGTAAACAAGGCAGATTGCCGTTCTGTGACAAGGGAAGACCGAGATCCTGTGATTCTGCTAAGCGGGAACACCGATCTCTGTCTTCCCACAGCACAAGCACCTCCCCCACACACAGTTAGAATGCACTCCCTAGGGACACATTTAACCCTTTGATCTGACCGGATGTTAACCCCTTCCCAGCCAGTGTCATTAGCACAGTGACAGTGCATATTTTCAATCACTGAACTGGTGGCACTGGTCCCCAAAAAGTGCCACTTAGTGTCAAATTTGACCGCCGCAATGTCGCAGTCACGGTATAAGTCACTGATCGCCGTCATTACTAGTAACAAATAAATAAATAAATAAATAAAAATTCCATAAAAATATCCCATAGTTTGCAGACGCTATAAATTGTGCGCAAACCAATCAATATACACTTATTGGGATTTTTTTTTACCAAAAATATGTAGCAGAATACATATTGACCTAAACCAGTGATGGCGACCCTTGGCACTCCAGATGTTTTGGAACTACATTTCCCATGATGCTACACAACACTGCAGAGCACCATGGGAAATGTAGTTCCAAAACATCTGGGGTGCCAAGGTTCGCTATCAGTGACCTAAACTGATGATTTTGAAAAAAAAAAATTTTCTGGGTATGTTTTATAGCAGAAAACAATTTTTTTTTTTCAAAATTGTCATTCTTTTTTTGTTTATAGCGCAAAAAATAAAAACCGCAGAGGTGATCAAATACCACCAAAAGAAAGCTCTATTTGTGGGAAAATAAGGACATCAATTTTATTTGGGTATGACTGCGCAATTGTCAGTTAAAGTAACGCAGTGCCGTACGGTAAAAAAATGTGTAAACCTTCCAGAGCTGGTTAAAGTTCATGTGCGTGTAAAGGAAGGCAGGCGTCCCAATACTTTTGGTAATGTAGAGTATATGAATCAAGAATCTCTGTTTTATGCAAAAGTTTGCTGGAAGTACAGTATATAAGCATGGAACAGCATGCAGAGGGTCAATTAAGCACCTTTGTACCCCCCCCCGGGGAGGCCGATCCGTAATGGTGGACCTGTGCGCTTATTTTATAGTCACTTCCATGCTTCCGGACTGTAAAACTACCTGGCAAAGTCAGCCAAGGTTGAACGTGAATCTATAGGTTGATCGGCAATGCATGTATTCATACATATAAAATATGCCATGGTAGTTAGAAATTCCTTCTGATAGAAATGTTTCACTAATGTGTATCGTGGGCATATATAGATCAAAGTACACGTTGTGCGAGTCTCAGCAGTATGCTGAACCAAATTTATCACAGAATCTCCCATCGGAATTAATAATCTAGACTCCCCCTCCTCCGCCCGCATACACTTAATGCACATTGTACAGGTCCTCGCAGTAGGAGAAAAAAAGATGCTTTCTGCATAATCTCGCTGAAAAAGTTGCAATGCAAATGATGACAATTTACTACATTGAATACATCACTGTAATGGTTCTGGGTCAGTCTCCTTTTACTTATTTTTTTATTATTTTATGTTAATATATTATAATATTTATATATTTTTTTCTTACTTTTATTATTTATTACATTGGAATTAAACATTATAGTTTGAAATTATATTGAAAGAAAATCTAAACCTATTAAAAAAAAAAAAAATGTACCGGTATATACACTTTAACATGGTAATCTCAGGCAAACAGCTAAATGTGCAGATTTTTTTTTTTTAACATGAGATTAACATGTTAAAGCATCTATAATTTTTTTAAAAATTGGTTTAGATATTTTTTTTAATATAATTTGCAATATTATTTGATCAGTATAATTATAATTTAATATAATTGAAATAAAACAAAGCAAAAAATAAATAAAGATTATCTATAGAGTAAGTCCTAAAAAAAAAACAGATATAGAAAAAATAAAATAAACATAATAAAAAAATATACATATATACAATAAACAGGGCTTTTTTTCAGCGGGAACGCGGGGGACTGCAGTTCCGGCACCTCCAGCACTGATTGTATGTAATAGCATGGGGTGTGGGGTGTGCTGGAGGGTCTATTGATGTTGGCTGCTGGGGGATCTATTGTCACTGGTGAGGATCTGATTTTGTGTGAGGGTCTATTGTTGCTGATGGGGAATCTCATGTTGCTGGGGGGGTCTTATGTTGCTGGAGGGAGAGGTCTATTTTTACTGGCTGCTGGAGGATCTATTGATGCTGGCTGCTGGGAGATCTGTTGTTGCTGCTGGGGGGGGTCTAATGTTGCTTGGATGGCTATTTTGTTACTGGATGTGAGTGATATTTTGTTGTGGGTAGTTCACTGTTGCTGCAGGGAATCTATTGTTGTTGGGGTGGAGTCCATTGTTGCTGGGGGAGTCTATTGTCTTTTGTGTGGGGATCTATTGCTGGGATTCTATTGTTGCTGGGGATCTATTTTACTGCTTTTCTTTTTATCATCAACATGTTTCATACAAATGATTTAGGACCACTAAACGATACTTGGTTCTGTATTCTCTAAAAGGGGCAGTACTGGCAGGTGGGTATGGGCTGGAATCAAGGGACGGTGGCCAGAGGTGGTCAGAGGTGGGTAGGGGGCAGAGACAAGGGGTGACTCAGATGGGGGGGAGTTCCTGCACCTATTCTCCGAGAAAAAAGCCCTAACAATATATATATATATATATATATATATACAGTGGGGAAAATAATGATTTGACCCCCAGAAGATTTTGTAAGTTTGCCCACTTACAAAGAAATGAAGGGTCTATAATTTTTTATCATAGGTGTATTTTAAATGACAGAGACAGAATATCAACCAAAATCCTGAATAAAAACAAATGATACAAATCTCATAAATTTAGTTGCAGTTCAGTAAGTAAAATAAGTATTTGATCCCCTACCAGCCAACAATAATTCTGCCTCCCACAGACTGGCTACAGTAGGTGCTCATGTAGTACACAGATTAGTCCTGTCAATGTAAGAAGGTGCTCCTAACGACAACTCATTACGTGTATAAAAAAAAAACCTGTCCACAGAATCTCTTTCTTCCATTCATACCCACCATCATGGGCAAGACCAAAGAGCTGTCAAGGGATCTCAAGGACAAGATTGTAGACCTGCACAAGGCTGGAATGGGTTACAAGACCATCAGCAAGAAGCTTGGTGAGAAGAAGACAACTGTTGGAGCAATCATTCTTAAATGGAAGAAATACAAAATAACCATCAGTCGCCCTCGGTCTGGAGCTCCATGCAAGTTTTCAACTCATGGGGTAAGGATTATCATGAGAAAATTGAGGGCTCAACCCAGAACTACATGGGAGAAGCTTGTGAATGATCTCAAGGCAGTGTGGACCACAGTCACCAGACAAACCATTGGTAACACAATACGCCGCCATGGATTGAAATCCTGAAACCCGCAAGGTTCCCTTCCTCAATAAGGCACATGTACAGGCCCGCCTGAAGTTTGCCAACTAACATCTAAATGATTCAGAGAAGGGTTGGGAGAAAGTGCTGTGGTCAGTTGAGACCAAAATTGAGCCCTTTGGCATTAACTCGACTCATTATGCTTTTGCAGGCCGAAAGCTGTGAAAGGGGCCCCAAAATTTCTAATGGCTGACCTGGTTGTGGACACTGAATTCTCCACACACATCCAAAAAATAAATACGTAATGGAAGCATATGGGACATACGGTATTTTGCATGCCCTGTCCTTCTACCCCACTGCTGCACTGCTTCACTTCCCCTGACCTTCATTGCAATTCACAGAGGTCAAAATGATAGTGGGGAGTTGCTATATAAATACAGAATCTGTAGAAGCTTCTGCTGTAAAACAAACAGGCCGTACGAAACAATATTATGAAAGAAGATAGAGAATGTTTATTAGACAGAAACAAAGTAACGTTATTACTTTTGTATCTACTATGTTTGATTCATCTTCAGATCAAAGGGAGGAGCTTCGATCTGCATATGATGTCCATTGAAGAAACCTGAAAGTAGAGATTTTTTTTTTTTTTTACATTTATTGTCAAATGTGTTCCTTTTTAACCCTTATAAGGTCCTAGTTTACCTTAATCAGCCCTAATTAACTTCTTCCCATTTTCTCTTAAAGTGTTACTAAACTAAACTAAACCCTGCAGTAAAGCATGCTTGTTATACTCATTGTGGAACCTAAGGGGTTAATCCTGTTCATTGTGTAAAAAGGCTGTTGTCCTCCCCGATCCTCCCCTTCTTCCACTGTCCTAAATCCATCTGCTGACAACAGAGAGCCTTGGGGGCACTCTGCACATGCTCAGTTTGGTGTGTATTGCTAGAGAGGTTTTGTTTTTTTTTTCTTGGTAGGGTGCATGTGATCAGCACAGGGCCAATCAGCACTGTCCAGACAGAGGGTCAGGGGTCCTGCAGCCTCATAGGACAGTCAGAGAAGAATGAAAGTTCCTCCTACAAGCTTTAACCAAACACTGAAAGAAGTCACAAAACTGTTATATACTGCTGATGGGAAAGGGTATTTAGCAGTTTATGTTTAAAAAATAATTGCATTTCCATGTTCTGTGTACTGTGGGAGACCAGATATAGTGAATGCAGAGTCCTGGGTTTATTAACACTTTAACAATTATGAGGGCTGTACCGAAAGTCATGGAAATGTGTAACTTTTTTATTAACTTACAGAGGTCATTCAAATTTCACTTGTTGCTTCTTCTTTTTCATTGCAGGTAAATAATGGATTCCAAGCAGAAGCAAAGTGCTATCTCTCTTTTCTACATCCATTCAATGTCCAGCATTTATAAAGCTTGCCTGAGCTGTCAGAAAAAAAGGTCAGAGAGCTGAAGTTACACTCTGCAGAGCTCAGTAAGGGGAGCTCTGAGAGCTTTTCGGAGGAAAGGGGCACACCACCCTTCACACAGCACACAGGAACAGAGCTCAGCTGTCAATCAGCTGAAGCTCCCTCCTCTGAAACCTTTTTTATGACTTGAACATATCAATTCGGGTCTAAGTATCACAGATGAAATCAGCCTGCAAAAGAGCTACAGAGGCAAAAAAAGGTCCCTTTCACATGTACTGTAGAAATAGCTCGCTAAGTACCAGATAAAGCTGAAAGCAGCCTTGTCACTAATGTATTTAGGATCCCCGCTTGGAGGCTCACTAGTGGAGCCAATTCAAGACCCGGTAGGGTGGAGGCACCTGGACATTCCAGTAACACAGGTTTCCCCATCAGTTCACGGTGAATTTATTTCTTAGTCACTATCTCGAGCTTTAATTCATCTTCACCATTATACTCTGATTATAAAATATTGCTGTCCCATTTACCAGAGAGAGCGGATTCCGCCAAATCTGGGGCCCTACTTTTGGGCTTGCAAATGCTGACAGCCTCTGGATTTTCAGCCTGTTGAAGGAATGTTTTTAACCTATTAGTCTGTCTTATGTGGTGACACCCACTACCTGATGTTCAGGGCCAATCAGCACCTACCCATTTCTGTCCTGAGGAAGCAATTTAATGCGAAACACATTGACTAACAAGCTTGGAGGAGTTCATGGACCCCACTCCTTGATATATGTACAAACTTGTCCACAATGGACTGTTCTATAACTCTTTGACAAGAATCCATACCTCCTGGTTTGGTATCTGGGTATCTGTTGACCTTGTCCAGTTGAGCTTTTAGTGCTTATTTGTCTATATGTATTATTTTTGTAATAAAGACATATATTTTTTATTTTATATATATATATATATATATATATATATATATATATATATATATATATATCCGTTCTGCCTCATGCTGTGCCCATAAAGTCCTTTTTTTCTTTGAGCAAGTTTCTACTTCCTCATTCCCCTTTTATGTAATTATGGATGTTGGCATGGTGGGTGTCCTCCCTTCTTTAGCTGAAGTGGTTAATAATCCAGGTGGGTGCTGTCAGGGCTGGGCTCAGCCCTTCCTTCTCTGAGCTGGATGCACAGCTGTCTGCTAATTGCCGGCTCCCATCTCTCTCCACAAGTTACTCAGCTGTTGATGATCCTGCTCGTTAGTCCTGCCTACTTAAGCTGTCCAGTCCAGAGGAGCTCTGCCTTCGTCTTGGTCAACATCACAAGAAACATCTCCTGCATTCCTGTTTAAAGACTGGCTTTGCTGACATCCCTTCTGGCTCCAGATCCTGCTTGCTGTTCCACTACTTTGATCCCTGACTTCTGGCTTGGCTGACTATCCGTTCTGGCTACTGAACTCTGGCTATGTTTTGACCACCTTTGTACTTTTATTATTAATCAAGTGTGATTTAACTGTACTTCTGTCTCGGTCTAATTTCATGCTTTCTGACAGGTGCCCAGTTTTTGTAACTAATTTGTCACTAATTAAATTATTTCCCTGATTTAAGCTGCTTGGTCCGCCTGTGACTTGCTTTTCAGGGGGCTCTACACCCCCTGATCTCTTTTAATACAGCCACCATACCTAGGCACTGGTAAGCTGCAACATATTACATTTTTTTATTTTGGGTTTAGATACGCTTTAAGGATGAAGTAGTTGGATTTTAATAATGTTTCTCATTACTAACATATTATTACATTCTGCTGCTCAATAAACTCAGTTTTGCTTCCCCAATTTAGCCAGAAACTATCAGAAGAAATACAGGATCATTAAACAGGGCTAAAAAGTACAAGACTGGAAAAAAAAAAAAATACAAAAAAAAAAAATGTTCTATAAAACCGCGATCAGTAACTGCAACACAGACTGTCCTCAGTTCAAGCAAACTTGCCAAATGTTCCTTATAACTCAATCCATCATCATCTCTCGATAAGTCCTCATTTGTTTGTCATCTGTCTTACGCACCGGCCGCCGTGACCCAAATCCCACCAGGCCACCCGATACGGATTAAGCAAATGACAGAGTTTTGATGTATCGACTTTTCGTAAAGAGGCGAAAAAGCTTTTTGAACTGCCAGCCAGCATCCATCATGGAACCGCTCATTATACAAGGTACGGCGTCCCGCGTTAACGCCGCTTAATCATACCCAACACGTCGTAATGTTTCTCGTTCAAACACATTAGCCGGATGCCGTTTCCCAGGAAACTGTGGCGTTCTTTACAGTCCTAAAATTTGAGCCGAGGAGAAAAAAAACAACTAAAAAAAAAAAAAAAAACACGTAATTTCAGTTTAGTGTCAAAGGACTGTGTGAAGTTTTTATGTGTGAAATTCATCTTTGCGATTGTAAACCCGGTTTGGATGTGCCGTTCGAGATGCTATTTTAATCAGCGTTCTAAATTTAGTTGGCTCAATCATGAGGCATAATGAAGCATGCATAGGGAGTTGATGGGAATTGGAATTTTTCTGCGATGCCAACTTGCAGACCCCGGGTGAACGCTGAGCGCTTATTGTGCTAACGGTTGACGTAAAATGATATTAAAGCTCGCTGTATATTTTTTATTTTATTTTTTAGTAGGGATATAAAGGGGAATTTAAGGAAACAGATGTTGATTATAAAAATGTTGGGTTGTAAGAGACAGCTGCCTTCAAAAACACATCAGCGGTTCACATATAAACTTTTTTTTTTAAGGTGACTTTTTTTTAAAGGACTTTATAGCAAACCAGTCAGGCATTATAAACTTTTAAAAGTAAAAGTCCCATCTATGAGCACATAGCAATAGGTTGAATTGGTTTGTTTCAGGACCGAGATGCCCTTGCTACTCATTTTTGGTGGTGGTGGTGGTGGGGTGGGGCACAGGAAAATTAATGGATCTTAGAGTTAAAGTGGTTCTAAAGGCTGAAGGTTTTTTTTACCTTCGTGCATTCTCCTCTTTTAGACATCTGTCCCTGGAGAAGATGTCCTCTTTGGAAGATTGCTCACCTTTAGGAGATTTACTCCAACTTCCTGTTATGTCCCTGGAATGGGAAGTGAACAGTCCACAGAAGAATAACCTGGCAGGGGTTTTTACTCTTCCTTACTCTAACCTTCATGCATTCTCCTCTTTTAGACAGCTGTCCCTGGAGAAGATGTCCTCTTTGGAAGATTGCTCACCTTTAGGAGATTTACTCCAACTTCCTGTTATGTCCCTGGAACGGGAAGTGAACAGTCCACAGAAGAATAACCTGGCAGGGGTTTTTACTCTTCCTTACTCTAACCCAAACTAAAGAAACACATTTGGGCAATACATACACTTTAAGAACTTGTGTTGAAGGGCAAATGCAACTTGTTTTTGGGTGCACTGAAGTGTTACTAAACCCAGGAGCCTGCATTTACTATATCAGGTCTCCCACAGTACACAGAACATGAAAATGCAATTATTTTAGTAAACATAACATGCTAAATTTTCTTATCAGCAGTATATAGCAGTCTTGTGACATCTATCAGTGTCTGGTTAAAGCTTGTAGGAGGAGTTTTCATTCTCCTTTGACTGTCCTGCAGGACCCCTGACCCTCTTGTCTGGACAGTGCTGATTGGCCCTGTGCTGATCACATGCATCCTCCCAAGAAAAAAAAAATAACCCTCTAGCAATACACACCAAACTGAGCATGTGCAGAGTGACTCCAAAGGCTCCTCTGTCTTATCAGGAGATGGATTGTGGACAGTGGAAGAAAGGGATTAGAGAAGACAGGAGGGAACAGCCTTTTTACACAATGCAGACCTAAGTTAATCCTCTGCATTGTGTAAAAAGGCTGTTCCATCCTGTAAATTATGCTTTTTATACTCACTGTAGAACCTAAGGGGTTCAGATATTGTTTTTGTTATGTTTAATAAAGCACACAGTATATTACCAGCAAACATTTACTATAAGGTTTATATAAAAATCTGTGTTTTAAAACTAAATACGTACTGCTGACTACAATGTATCTTTATTGACTTTATAAAAAGAAGCAGATGCTGTTTGCTTTCAGACTCTTTCTAAAGGAATCTCCATAAAGTCCCATCCAAAGCAGAACAGGTGGATAGAGAAAGGGGGTTGGGTCACTACTCTGATTTTTTAACTTGTGTGTACAATCTAAGGCTGGCTATAGATTTTTATTCCTGATCCTGATCAGTGCTGCACGCTTTTAGCTCCAGAAGTTAATCTAATGAAAGTTTTCCAACAGTTCTATTTGACAACCGTTGATCATTTTTTATCATTTTATCAACTTCTGTTGAGCGGGAATGCCAATATATACTATATATACTGTAGATAAAATGATGAACTGGCTGATCCATCTATGGCCAGCTTTAGCTTCAGCTTTTAGCACTTTAAACCAGTGGTTCTCAACCTCAATCCTCAAGTACCCCCACCAGGCCATGTTTTGGTAATTTCTCTTAGATAAAACAGCTGTCCAAAATACCAAGCTATTGACTCTGATTTAAGCTGGGTTCACACTAGTGCAAATTGGATGCTGGTTCCCCGCATCCTATTCGCAATAGCAGGAGATTGTGATCGGCTCTCTATGGATTCGGTTCACATATCTCCACTGCGGCTCCGGTGCAAGTTTGTCTTTTGGTCCGTTTCAGGTCCAAATTCAGCCAAAAATTTGGTCTGAAATCGGACCTGAAATGGTGACGGGGACGCACAGGACCCCTGCTGTGAGCCGCATGCGGCTTAGATGTGAACCCAGCCTTAAAACACCTGTGCAAGATAAAGGAAAACCTGAAAACATTGCCTGTTGGGGGTGCTTGGGGACTGAGGTTGAGAACCTCTGCTTTAAACAATAAGCTTTTTCAGCAAAGCAGCTAAGATTAACTACATAAATGTATAAAAATTAGCCTGTAACACCACCTGCTGTTTCAAAACAGAATTACCACATATATTAATGTGAAATATTTTATAATCTTTTTTTTTTCCAGTCTAATAATATAGAAAATACATATGAAAATACTTCACATTTTCTTTTACTACCAACATTGATTTTTTCACATTATGACTGACCCCGGGGTTATGTGTGCTTGTGAAACAGGGCATGTACCTACTAAAAAATACATTCTTCTTTTAGGAAGAATTTTGATGAAACTGGTAAACAAAACCAACATTTTATTTAGAAAAAGAGGCCTCTGAATTGCTGCTAGAATTATAAAAAGACCCAATTAGATTATAGGAGAAGCACCCCAAGAATGCAATAAGATCTGCCGGAGAATGAGTATTGAGTGGCTGTTGCAGCTGTTGATTCTACATCAGCAATGCTTAAGGAATAACTATAACCGGCTCCCGCGTGCAATTGGCAACACCAGCTGCGTCGTCGTAAGTGATTTTCCCCCTTAACTCCCCAACTGGGATTCGCAGAGAACAAATATCAGCCACGGGGAACCATCCTATAACTCTGAGCTCTGATTGCGAAGCTGCTAGACAATTCTTAATTACTTCATTCTTATCTGCCTTTCCCTTTCCGCATTACATTTATGATGGCTGGAAACGTGAAGGGCCCCGAAAATCAACGTCCGCGGGATAAAAAACAAAAAAACCTTCATTTGAGATCTCAAGGCTGATGTTTGAGGAAAAGACCTTGGCAGGAAATAGTCTAGACTGTTTTCAGAAATGCAGTTTATGAATATTAATATGTGGGCCGAGACCGCCATGTCACTCGTTCATCCAAAGGCAAGAGACAATAGAGCTTTTTGATAACTACAAGTCCCAGAATACCTTTGGTGTTAGAACATTGATTATGATTTGGTCACAAGCTGTTGATTGGTGATAATGAACTTGAGCTATTTGAGACTTTAAAGCTGTATTAAAGTTGCCAACCAGATCATTTCTGACATTTCTCTCATATATATAAAAATTCAAGTTAGACTTACCGGTAACTTGTTTTCCAATAGTCTTTCAGGACAGCACCCGAGAGATCATGGCTCCTCCTCCCACAGAAAACACCCCTACAATTGAATCTCTATCAGGAGGCCTCCACGTTGCTTCCATCAGTTGTTTGTAGAGAACCTCCAGCCCCGGCTGCAACACATAAGCGACAGTTATATCATAGTATTACAGCAACAGAATAAAAGGGCGGGTTACTGCTGTCCTGAAAGACTATTGGAAAACAAGTTACCGGTAAAACTAACTTGAATTTTCCCAAAACGTCTTTCAGGACAGCACCCGAGAGGATAATCGAGACTTACCCCATTTAGAGTGGGACAACAGCCTGTAAGACTTTCCTTCCAAAAGCCTGGTCCCCCGCCGTCAGGAGGTCTAACCTATAATGACAGGCAAAGGTCGTCAGAGTCATCCGTGTAGCTGCCTTACAGATTTGTTTGGGGGTGGCACCAGCTTTTTCTTCCCAACTCTCCGCCAAAGCTCTTGAAGAATGAGCCTGAATACCAACTGGACTCTCCTGGCCTGTAAGGGAATAGGCCTCTGAGATTCCATTGCCATTCTCAACCAACTGGCAATGGTTCCTCTGGTAGCTTGTCTTTTTTTTTTACTACCAGCAAATGAAACAAATAATGTGTCTGAACGCCTAAAGTCCTTAGTGGCTTCCAGTTAACTTAAGACTGCTCTTTTAACATCCAAGGTATGGAATTCTTCTTCCTTCTTACCCGATGGATTAGAGCAAAACGTAGGAAGAACCATCTCCTGAGCTTGACTTTGGACCGAAGCGACCTTCAGCAAAAAATTAGGATCCGTCTTCAGAACAATTCGGTCTTAAAAAATAGAAAAAAATGGCTCCCTGATTGACAAGGCTTGCAGCTCGTAAATTCTTCGAGCTGTCGTTACAGCAACTAAAAAAACTGTTTTCAAAGTAATCAGTTTCAGGGAGGTTAAATTAATAGGTTCGAAAGGTTCCCTGGTCAGGGCCTGTAGAACAACTGATAAGTCCCACTTTGGACAGCTTCTGATCACTACCGGTCTGGACCGGGTGAGGGCTTTAAAGAATTTGATCACTAGGGGTTCTGATGAGATAGCTTTTTCCAAAAATACCCCCAGTGCGGCAACTTGAACTTTGAGGGTACTGACAGCTAGGCCCTTGTCCGCTCCTTCTTGCAGGAACTCCAGTATAGAAGAAATCTCTTTTAAGGATCTACAGGATGCTGTGCATCAGGAGTTAAAAAATTTCCAGACTTTGGTATAAATTGCTCTGGTAACACTCTTTCTGCTAGATAGGAGGGTAGCAACCAACCTATCCGAAAATCCCTTTCTCCTCAAAAGCTGCTCCTCAGAAGCCAGGGGAGCTTGTATCAGCAGGTCTTGTCTCAACGGAAGGTGCCAATATGGTTCGAGTTGCATCTGTAGAAGGAATGAAAACCAAGCCCTCTTGGGCCAGAAGGGAGTGATGAAGATTACTGTTGTATCCTCTTTACGGATTTTTGTTATGACCGGAGGGATAAGCTGAATAGGGGGAAAGGCATAGCAGAGGTGAAATTTCCAATTGTGCTGCAGATAAAGTTGTAAAGGAGTCCAAAATCTCCTGTTTCGGGGAATCTGCAGTAACATGGGCCTTCATCTGGTTAATCCAGTGTTCTAAATTCCTAGCAACGCATGTTGTTGCTATTGCTGCCTTCAGATTGTTCATCACTGATTGCCAGGCTCTTTTAAGAAGCAGGTCCATCCTCTTATCCATGGGCTCCTTTAGCGTGCCTATATCTTCAAAGGCGAGATCAGGTGACTTTGAGACCTGTGAGAAAGCGGAATCCAGTTTTGGAACCTTGTTCCAGATAGAGTCAGGATCTTCCTCAAACAGGAATCTTATCTTGTGAGCCTGAGAAAAAAATGGCTTCTTCTCTGGTTCCAGCCATTCTTTTTTTATCATGTCTGTGATTATTGAATGGCTCAGAAAAGTACAGCCTTTTGAGTCTCCCAACACATGTGGTCGTGCAGGGAGAGCTTCTTCTTTTCCTCCTCTATCCCCAAGGTAGCATTGATTACTTTTAAGAGTCCTCCAACCTCTTCTAGTGAAATCTTGTACTTAGAGGTGGCATCTGCTTCATTTTCCTCCTCCTCTGAATCTGTTCCATCTAGAGAAAGGGAAGCAGGTTTTTGGGAAGTATCCTGGGAGATCGGACCCCCGCCAGTATAAGGGAACCCCCTTGGGATTCTGAAGATAGCTGCAGAGCCCGAGGTTCCCCTGAGGGACCTGGTTCTTCTCTTAGGTTTGGCCTAAAGACTTGAAAGTTAGCGCGGAGCTCATCCTTAATGGTTGTAACCAGATCACCACAAATAGATGGAGACCCCTCCCTGACTAAATCTGAGATGCAATCTGCACAAAGAGATTTAGTCCAAGCTTTGCTTAATTTTTCTTTGCAGACAGGGAACTTCTCTTGACTGGTTGAACAGGGCTTTTGGCCTGGACAAACAGAAGAAAAAAACAGAAGGACTACGCTAAAAAGGCTGCTGCACAGCACAAGAAAAACACCCAGGTGCACTAGGAAAGAAAACGTCTTACTTCCCTGTGCCCAAGCAAGCCACCACTACCACCTATTGTTGAGTCCCCTACTGCTAGGCAGAAGTGCTAACCCACTAGCCACTGCACTACACATTCCCAGGGAGAGCTCTCACTGGAGAGGGGGGTTGGGGGTGGGGGAAAGGGTGGGGTGAAAAATAACCCACAGGAGAAAACGGCCCAGAGTAACAAAAGGACACAGTCCCTTACCTTGGCCTTGCTGGTGCCTTGCCCCCTTATCCGCTGCATTGTCCTCCATAGCAGAGTGCACTGCGGTCGTGTGGTTTGCAAAGAAGCTGGTTCCTGGATTTAAAAAACGCAGCCAAGCTGAAATGGAAGTTTAAGAAGGCACCAGATGACCCTGCCCTCTCCCCCTGTGCTTGCGGCCGGAAATGATGCTGCGTGCCCGACCCCGAAGTGCTGTCTTTTCCTATACACTGCACAGGACGTGGCTGAGGACTCTCCTCGACCACCAGAACAATGGCGGCTGTTCAGCCTTGCACAGCAGCCGTCCCACGATACGGGTGCCCAGCGGGGGACTACAGCAAACCGCCCATCCTGCAAGAAAAAAGGACAGCACTCCCAGGCAGTACAGGCTCTCCCCGAGCACGGAAGGGGGAGAGGGAGCCCACGGGACCATCCAGCAAGAGGTAAATGGGAGGATCACTCTCCTAGAAAGAAGAAAAACTGACAGCTTAGAACCTTTCGTCTCCAAGGAAAGCCCAGAGAGATCATGGCTCCCACCAGAGGTGTTCCTCCGATGGAGGAAACACAAAAAACAGGTGAAAGCAACGTGGTGGCCTCCTGATAAAGGTTTAATTGATGAGCTGTTTCCTGTGGGTGAAGGAGCTATGATCTCTCGGGTGCTGTCCTGAAAGACGTTTTGGGAAAAATCTTTGTTTTTTTGCTAGAAAATTACTTAGAATCCCCAAATATTATATACATTTTTTTAGCAGATTCCCTAGGGAATAAAATGGTGGTGGTTGCAATTTTTTATGTCACATGGTATTTGCGCAGAAATTTTTCAAACGTGTGAATTAAAAAAAACACAATATTTACACCAATTTTTTTGTTTAATGTGAAAGATGATAAATAGATACCTAACATGTCATGTTTTTAAAATTGTGCACACTTGTGAAATGGCGACAAACTACAATACTTAAAAATCTGCATAGGCAACGTTTTTAAACATTTTTACAGGTTACCAGTTTAGAGTTACAGAGGACGTCTTGCACTAGAATTATTGCTCTTGCTCTAACTTTCACGGCAAAACCTCACATGTGTGGTTTAAACGCCATTTACATATGCGGGCGTGACCTACGTATGCGTTCGCTTCTGCATGTGAACACAAGGGGATGGGGGCAATTCAATTTTTTTCTTTGTTTATTTAATTTTATTTATTTATTTTTTTTTTTTACACTTTCCCTTCAATTTTCTATTTTTTGGTTACTTTTATTCCTATTAAAGGGAATGTAAACATCCCTTGTAATGGGAATAGGGCATGACAGGTCCTCTTTGCGGGGAGATCTGGGGTCTATAAGTCCCCACATCTCTCCTGTATGCTGGAAAGCCTGAGATAAAGAAAAAAAATTGATCTCGGGCTTTCTATCAAAAAAAAAAAACCCAGCAGTGTTTACATCTGCCGGCGCCAGAAGTGACGTCATGTCGTTGATTCTGGCCTCCAAGGGTCATAGAGATGGGCATCTGGTCCACGACCGGCTCTATGGTAAACCGCCGCCGCTGGCGGCTTCATTCTCAGGTTCCCCAATTGCACGGGAAAGACCGGAGAAGCACCGGGGGGTGGCGGGATGCCAAACTCCAGCTAATACTTTATATTCAGTTACCTTCTCTTTTTTTTTTACATAGTTGGTTGGTAAGGTTGAATAAAGACACCAGTCCATCCAGTTCAACCTGAGTGAGTGTGGGTGTGTGTCTACAATTATCCCTATCCTTGTACATTGTGTCTCATTAAGATGCTCATCTATTATTATTTTTTATTTAAGGTACCCACCATCAATTTACGCAGCGCTCCACACATACATCGCACACTCACATCGGTCCCTACCCTCAAGGAGCCATTTGGGATGAAGGCTGATCCTTGTAAGCACATCTACTACAGTAAAATGTATTTTTCTCTTCTCTGTAACTGATCCATTCTGCTGGAAAGCTTGTTCTTTTGAAAAACAACAGACTCACAGGCTGAAGCACCAGATTAAAATAGAAGAAAGAAAACCTAAAAAAAAATGAATGCAGCCATCACATCTAAGAATTGGTAAGCTGCAGTACAATAAATGTTTGTTTTTGGGTTTAATATTACTTTAAAGAGACCCTGTCACTAGACCTCACTTTTAAAATGAGAACCTTGCAGCATTAGAGGATAATAAATACTTACATCTTTCCCAGCTTTTTATTGTTTCCCCATGTGACATGTGTAACAGGATTCTGACCACTTCTAGAAGTGTCAATTCCCGCCTGTGCTAGTCTCTGCTTCTGGTCCCATCCTCCTGCTTTGTAGGACTAGGCAGATGTTAGCAAATGTTAGGATTTTAAGAGAGATTTGAAACTTTGATCTGCGCACCCAAAAAGTAATTTAAGTAGAATATTTTTTTTTTTCATTTTGTATAGAGTAAGGGAGGGTTATAACCCCTGTCAGTTTTTTTTACCCACTGTGTCTCATAGAGGAGATTGCCTTTCACTTCCTGTCCAGAGCTAAAACAGGAAGTGAGAGGAAATCTCTTCAAAGTGAGGAAAATCTCAGGTGGACACCAGGCTCAGAACTGGTGTCCTCATTGGAAGATTTCCCCTCTATTCCGGTTCTTGGAACAAAAAACATTTGGGGTTCTATTCTCTGTTCACTGTGTTTTGTCTTGAGTTAATTAGTGGTCAAGTCCATCTGAATCCGCCAGTCTACCACTACCCTTCCGCCAGACTGACAATGCTGCTGTCCAAAGGTGTCTCTGTTGCACCTCCATCAAGAGCAGAGACACCCTAAGGGCTCATTCACATGTGTTTCAAATCACTATTCAAAGAGCTTTTGACAGGCGGTGTGGAGACATTTTCTTTAACCCACTGAAACTGGCAGGAGCATGCCGCAATCGCATGCACAATTTTGGCGAGCCATTAGACAGGAAGTGTGTTACTGGCCAGATCACCAGGTGAAAATAAAGGAAACAAAAAAGCATAAAAAAAAGAAAACAAATGCAGGTATCACATTCAAAGATTGATAGGCTGCAATGTTTTAAATGCCTTTTGTATGGTTGCTGTATCTGATGTGCTTCAAGATAGCATTTGCATGCCAATATAATAAACAAATGGATAATCCCCTCCATGAATACCACAGTAATATGAATGATGGTTGGTTGGTTGAATGGTGCTTTGGTTGGTTGGATTGGTGGGTGGTTGGTTGGTAGGTTGGGTGGGTGAGTGGTTGGTTGGATGGTAGGTTGGTTGGGTGGGTGGGAGGTTGATTGGTTGGGTGGTTGGTTGGTTGGTTGGTTGGTTGGTTGGGTGGCTGGGTGGCTGGGTGGTTGGTTGGGTGGTGGGTTGGTTGGTTGGTTGGTTGGTTGGTTGGTTGGTTGGTTGGTTGAGTGGTTGGGTGGTTGGTTGGGTGGTTGGTTGGTAGGTTGTTTGGGTTGGGTGGTTGGTTGGTTGGTTGATATGGGTTACTACCCTTCCACTACCTAACTGAAGCTGAGCTCCAAGCTTGTTTTCTAGGAATGGCTACCCTTTTGAAATGTACATTCCATGAGGTAAACACATTGCACTGCACTGCACTGCATGTGCAACATGAAGCCCTGGAAGTATCAATTTGATTGGCCCAGTTAGGTGATCATGTGACTGATATACCATTGCTGCTTCTGGATACAGAGCGGTCCATGAGTAATGAACTCATTTCATTTTATTACTGTGCATCTTAAATAACAGGATTTCATTGTAGACAAACGGAGCCCGCGAACACAAATCACATTTATTTAATGCTGCAAGCCTGACATTTATTTGTTTCAGAAGTCCTTTGTTGCTATAGAGGCCACCAGCACAGAAAGGACAGATCACTGAAGCCGCACAGGAAAAATGTACTAAATATAATTTCTATGTATATTTTCAGAATAATAAATCACACACTGGTACTATATGGCAATGCATGGTCATAAGACATAGGAAGAGAGCGCAAACCATTCTGATTAACCGTTTCTGTACCTGTACATCCCCAATGGGTCTTGCAGAGGAGGTAGATCTACGTTTGGATTCGATAAAGCTCAGTCCAACTTGCTCAAGACTACATATATAAACATCTCAGCTTACGGTACTCCTGAGCATGTGCAAGAGTGACATCATCCTGCGCGCGACCAATGAATATAGCCGAAGACTGACATATAGAAGAAGATGCTCACCAGCAAGGGAAAGTTATTAACCCCTTTAGTTCCTCTTTGAGAAAATGATTCCAGTATCGATCTAGCTAAACTTAAAATGTCTCACATCCCCTTCTAACTTCTATTCTCACTACCCAGTTGTAGCGCTCACCCCTGCAATGGATGCCACATGGTTCCTCTCTCAAATGAGTGCAGCAGAAACCAGGCACAAAGCGACAATCACTCTCCCTGGCTGAATGAACTGTCTAAGTGTCTCTTTTTCTGAAATGTATTGCTGAATAAACTTGGATAAGGCATAGGGAGCTGTGGAATACTCCATTAGCACTCAACAGCAACGAGAGGACAATCTTTACTTTGGTGCAGCTCCTTAGGACAGTCCCCTTTAATAATGGCCCAAAAAATGGACTGCACTGAGACAAAGTTAAGGAATATCCCAGGCCAGGAAAGCACTACTACTGATAGCAGCAGCAACAGTCACCAGGAACCTGCAGTCACAATGTCCCTGGATACCTCCTTCCAATATCTGGTTGCTTCAGACCAGACCCTTGGTGAAATCTCTTGATCAATTACAAAGACTTTCAGCCCCCCCAGCTTAAGCACAGCTGGAACCTCAAAGAGCATGAGTAGAATTTCAGCTTGTAGACAGATGCAGTCTGCTGTTCCCACTGCAGGTGGTGCTCAACTGCAGCGGCAATGTAGAGGGAGAGGAAGTCATGAGGAACATGGTTCCTTTATGGTTTCCTGAGCCACTGGGGCAGTGATCAAATTTGATGTTGGCCGCCCAAGTGACTCTGGTGGCACAGTCTATTTAAGACCCTGGCCCCTAGGTTTGGTGTGCATTGTATTGTAGGGACCAATTACCAGTATATCAGGGACAGAATTAGCAGCAGGGAAAGGTTTTAGATGAGGAGGGAAAGGTTAGGGCTCCCAATCTCTAGGACATTTTCCAATCTGGATACGAGACAACCAGGTTGTATTCTGCCCCTCTAGACAGACGCTGTCAGTTCGGCTGATACCTGCTCCCCTACACACTGTTGGAATTTGTGGGTGCTCCTTGTTGGGACCTTTCTCACCGGGGGGGTTGTTGTGAACTGTTGTGACTTTACTACAATCCAAGTTCTACTGATCGCAACTGGATTGCGTGTGAGTTAATACTGTCACACCAGACTGCGCCCACCCACAAGCTGAGCTGCCTAGAAGGGCAGTAGCCCTCCAGGCTGGGAACTTGTCCAGCTTGACAAGAACTGGGCAGCTCCACACCCCAGACCATTTATGCACTCCCCCAGCCACCTTCTGGGCGCCCTCCCCCAGGGATTGGCAGAGACAACATAAACTTCAGGTTGCTGATTTGCCTTTCCAGCCCACTAGATTTTAAAACCTTCTAGAAGGCAGGGGGGAACAATCAAGCCTGCAAACAGTGGAGCCCAGAACAGCCCAAAGCAATCACAAAATTGTTCCACTCATTACACATACTGTATATACAGTGAAACAAAAAGAACTAAATTTACCTAGCCTAGGAGGGTGCTGCATCGTAAAAGGAAGATGCTTATACTTACCTATTCTCAGGATGCTTTGGTCTAGTTACGTCATCTCTCCATCGGCCACGTTCAGGGGAGAGCGCCGACAATGAATGGAATGCCTGGGTGGTTACGTCAACCATAGGCTTACTATGGGGCATCCGTTGTTGGCTGTCCCTTCTCTCCCCTGGAGCTTGTGGTTGGGAGATGATCACATGACTGGACCGAAGCGTCTGAGAATAGGCAAGTATAAGTATCCTAATTTGAGATAAGACTTTTTTTACCTTAAAGTGTTGCTAAACCCCAGGACCCTGCATTCACTATATCTGGTCTCCCACAGTACACAGAACATGGAAATGCAATTATTTTAGTCAATATAAACTGCTAAATACCTTTTCTCGTCAGCAGTATATAGCAGTCCTGTGACTTCTATCAGTGTCTGGTTAAAGATTGTAAGAGGAGTTTTCATTCTCCCCTGATTGTCCTATGAGGCTACATGATCTCTGACCCTCTGTCTGGACAGTGCTGATTGGACCTATGGTGATCACATGCACTCTCCTAAGAAAGAAAGAAAACAACTCTCTAGCAATACACACCAAACTAAGCATGTACAGAGTTCCCCCAAGGCTCTGTTTTATCAGCAGATAGATTGGGGACAGTGGAAGAAGGGGAGGATCAGAGAAGACAGGATGAAACAGCCTTTTCACACAATGCAGAGAATTAACCCCTTAGGTTCCACAGTGCGTATAACAAGCATGCTTTACCGCATATACAGACTGATTTCACTGTTGTAGGTTTAGTAACACTTTAATGTATCATATGCATAAAGTAAAAAATATTCTGGGTTCAGCTCCCCCCTCAGATCCCCTTATACTTACCTGAGCTCTGTCTCAATCCAGCGATGTGCATGAGTCCAGAGGCACTCCTGGGTCTCTCTTTCCTCATTGGCTCACACAGCAGCAGGAGCCAATCACAGCTAGTGAGCCAATGAGGAGAGAGCAGGGGAGGGGCCGAGCCACGGCTATATGTGTCTTATGGACGCATAGAGCAGGCATGCACCAGTGCCCCCATAGCAAGCGGCTTGCTATTGGGGGCACTGGTCAAGGGGAAGTAGCCAGGAACGCTGGTGGAGGACACGAGAAGAAGAGGATCGGGGCTGTTCTGTGCAAAACCATTACACAGAGCGGGTAAGTATGACATATAAAAAAAAAAAAAGAAAAAAAAGCTGAACCTTTAAATCCACTTTAAGGGCCCATTTACACTGTAGAATTTTAACGCACGTGGGTCTGTTCCCATCTCTGCACTGCAGTATTTTTTAAAGGTTTATAGAATTCAATAGCAACAGGTATTAAAGGAGAAGTTGTCCAAATATTTTTGGGCAGACTTCTCCTATGTAAGTATGCAGTTTGTTTTGCAATCCTGTAAACCTGTTTTTAGCCAACAGTGGGCCAATGTGGAGAGAGCTGGGGGCGGGGCCGAACCGCATTCTGTGTGTGAATGAACAATGTCCATTCACAGGAGCGTGGCTCGGCAGCGCGCCTGTTCAAGTGCCCCAAAGCAAGAGGCTTGCTATTAGAGGCACTCGGAAGGGTGGAGGAGCCAGGACTGCCAGTGTGGGACCCAAGAAAAAGAGCATCGGGGCAGCGCTGTATAAAACCATTGCACAGAGCAGGTAAGTATAACATGTTTGTTATTTTTTAATATATATATATATATATATATATATATATATATATATTAGGGCTGTGGAAATTAAAGATTAATTCCTCGATTAATCAATTAATTTTTTTGATCGATCAAAATTCTTTTGATCGGTACTCACCTCTCCGCTGGCTTCCGGGTCTTCAAGGAGTTCCGTCGGAGATCTGGTGACGTCACGGACATCGACATCACCGGACTCCTCCCCCCTTCCCTTCGTTAGCAGACGGAGGCACTTCGGGAAGGAGGGAGGAGTCAGATGACGTCTAAGTTCTGATTGAACGCAACGCGTACGGGGGAGGAGCTACGCATGACGTCACCCGCTGCTGCCCTACGGAACTAACACGATTGTCGGCTTTACATGCTGTGTTTTTATCATCTTTATGTGAGTATTTTGTGTTTGAACACAAAAATTAAATCTTATACTTAAGCGGTGAGCACTTAGATCTTTTCTTTCTACCCATGACCTGGCGTCCTTGCTGAGATCTAAGGAGACGTAAGAGAAGTTTATGGTCCATGTTAACCCTTTTGATACCCGCTTGCATGACCACCTGTTTGCACAGGGGTCCATGCCATAAGGTGAGAGTGATTAGTTAGACCGGAGGTGGAGGGATTGTCACGCTACTGTGGAAAAAAAAATGACTTACGTCAGTGCTACAGTTTGAATTTAAAACGTATTTGTGTGAACTGTGAAGTTAAGTCATGGATTGTGGAAACTAACTAGTGTCGGGTGATTATATATAGTGTATACCACATTTACCACTGACTAATGCAGAGTTGCAATGCAAGATCAGCTAAAAGTAGTTGTATCTGTATGTTCGTTATAATTAATCGAAATTAGTCAATTAATCGATTTAAAAAAAAATCAATTAATCAAACACAAAAATTTTAATCAGTAACAGCCCTAATATATATATATATATATATATGGCAACAAAAGTGAGTACACCCCTAACTGAAAATGTCCAAATTGGGCCCAATTAGCCATTTTCCCTCCCCGATGTCATGTGACTCGTTAGTGGTACAAAGTCTCAGGTGTGAATGGGGAGCAGGTGTGTTAAATTTGGTGTTATCGCTCTGACTCTCTCATACTGGTCACTGGAAGTTCAACATAGCACCTCATGACAAAGAACTCTCTGAGGATCGGAAAAAAAAAGAATTGTTGCTCTACATAAAGATGGCCTAGGCTATAAGAAGATTGCCAAGGCCCTGAAACTGAGCTGCAGCCCGGTGGCCAAGACCATACAGCGGTTAAACAGGACAGATTCCATTCAGAACAGGCCTCGCCATGGTCAACCAAAGAGGTTGAGTGCACGTGCTCAGCGTCATATCCAGAGGTTGTCTGTGGGAAATAGACGTATGAGTGCTGCCAGCATTGCTGCAGAGGTTGAAGGGATGGAGGGTCAGCCTGTCAGTGCTCAGACCATACACTGCACACTGCATTAAATTGGTCTGCATGGGTCCCAGAAGGAAGCCTCCAGTTTGCTGAAGACAAGCAGACTAAGGACATGGAATTATTGGAATTATTGGAACCATGTCCTGTGGTCTGATGAGACCAAGATAAACTTGGTTCAGATAGTGTCAAGTGTGTGTGGCGGCAACCAAGTGAGGAGTACAAAGACAAGTATGTCTTGCCTACAGTCAAGCATGGTGGTGGGAGTGTCATGGTCTGGGGCTGCATGAGTGTTGCCGGCACTGGGGAGCTACAGTTCATTGAGGGAATGAATGCCAACATGTAGTGTGACATATTGAAGCAGAGCATGATCACCTCCCTTCGGAGGAGTATTCCAACATGATAACGACCCCAAACACACCTCCAAGACGACCACTGCCTTGCTAAAGAAGCTGAGGGTAAAGGTGATGGACTGGCCAAGCATGTCTCTAGACCTAAACCCTATTGAGCATTTGTGGAGCATCCCTAAAAGGAAGGTGGAGGAGCGCAAGGTCTCTAACATCCACCAGCTCCGTAATGTCATCATGGAGGAGTGGAAGAGGACTCCAGTGGCAACCTGTGAAGCTCTGGTGAACTCCATGCCCAAGAGGGTTGATGCAGCACTGGAAAATAATGGTGTCCACACAAAATATTGACACTTTGTGCCCAATTTGGACATTTTCACTTAGGGGTGTACTCACTTTTGTTGCCAGCGGTTTAGACATTAATGGCTGTGTGTTAAGTTATTTTGAGGGGACAGCAAAGTTACACTGTTATACAAGCTGTACACTCACTACTTTACATTGTAGCAAAGTGTCATTTCTTCAGTGTTGTCACATGAAAAGATAGAAGAAAATATTTACAAAAATGTGAGGGGTGTACTCACTTTTGTCAGATACTGTGTGTGTATATATATATATATATATATATATATATATATATATATATATATATACATTTTAAACTTTAGAATCACTTTAAGCTTAGTTAGATCTGGATTTTTTTGTTCTTTTTCTGGCAAATAACAAAGTTCTCCCGGACTTCCAGCCCTTTGAGTGCTCAGTAACAAAGTTTTCATGATTAAGCATCAAAAGTGTTTGGTGATCTCTACGAAGCGCCATTAATATTCACCGCGCAGACAAAACACACTACGAGAAGTCTGGAGGTAAACTAATTACATTTTTTCAAAAGACCTTGTTTCAATTTAAGGGACCCGGAGATAGAGAGGACTAATGAATCCTTAAGATGCCTTTTGATACTTGGATGAGCAATCCCGTGTTATTATTTAGCAGCTGAAAGACGGATCGTAGTCAAAGAAGACATACGTTATTATTATGCTGGAAGAGGAAAGTTGAAGAGTATTGTGTGTTCCTGTACAACATTTATAATGCAATCACAAAGGGACTGAGTTGAGAATCGGATGTTCTCTGTTATAGAGCAAGATTATACAACCTTAACTGTTCCAGGTGGGATCATTTGTACGTACAGAATTCAATCTGTCTTCAGAAAAATATCCTGTGGATCCAGCTAACCCACTGAAAGTGATCCAATTACGCAAATGAGGATACGCCATAAATGGGACTGTACCAAAGACAACAATTTAAAGTTGAACTTGAGCCTTCCCTTCAGTCTATGGGCAGGTGCAGTCTCATTTCTCCACTGCAGGTGGAGCTCTACTACAGCAGCATTGCATTTGGAGAGAAAGTCAGGAGGAACACAGTTCATCTATGGTTTCCTGTTTCACGGGGGAAGCATCCAATTGGCAGCCATCTTGGGTTCGCCAGAGCCTATATAAGGCCTTGGCTCCAAGGTTTGGTGTCCATTTGCGAGTTGGTAGAGTAGGGACAGGTACCCCATCTGGTAGGGACAGTACTAGTAGCAGGGGAAGTTTCCTGAAAAGGAGGGAAAGAGTAGAGCTTGTAACCTCTCTGGACACCTGCCTCTTAGGCACAAAAAGACCAGGCTGCATTTGTCCCCTCTCTGCAGACACTGACAGTTCCACTGCACTCTGCTCTCTACATGCTCTTGGACCTGTAAGTGTTCCTGGTTGGGCTGCCTTTCCACCAGGTTCTTTGTGAACTGTTTCTGCATTATTTCAATACAAGTTCTTTCATTGCACTGGGACTGAGTTGGTTATTATCCCGCACCGCTCTGCACTTCACTTACAAGTCTTGCACAGTTTTACAGGCTCCTCCACTGTACTGAAATTGCTTACTCTGGTTTCACTGCACACTGTGAACTTCTCACAATGTGCATTTATAGGTTGCAACAAGTCAAACGGAGCCCGCCTCATTTCTTGACTGGAGGACATCCCTTTGCACCCCTGGCCAGCCCCTTTCATTCTTTGGATATCAGTTTTTACCATCGTGGATCCTCAGCATCACATGTGGGTGTTATCTAGTGTGGTCTGCATGCAAATAATGGGTGCCTATCACTCCACCTGACAAGGAGATACCCATCAAGGCCTATTTGATATTTGCATAATTCTTCCCAAAAGCCAGCCTACTGATTACATTACATTACATCAGGAGTGCTCTGATGTTCCCAGGATACTATGTTCTATCAGTAATGCACTTCCTGTCCTAGGGTGACAACGCTCACTCCTGTATTGTATGCTTGGAAGAGCAACGTTGTCACCCTAGACTTCTCAAAGCTAGGACCACAAAACACCCCCCCTCCCCTTTATCTCTTAAATACGTTGGTAGGTGTTCTTAACTTCACAGAGAACTGGGCAAAGCTGAAAACACTGCTTGAGATTTTGGTGCACCACCGACACAATGCATAGGAAGTTAGGATTTTGCACTTCTGAAACAGATATAACAAAATGATTGCAGCTGTATATTTAAAGTGGTTCTAAAGGCTAGACATTTTTCCCAAATTGTCCCACTAATTGTATTGCACCCCCCCCCCCACCTCCCTTTATACTTACCTGAGTCCTATTTCGATCCAGTGCTGTGCCTGGTCTCTCTCTCTCTCTCCTCACAGGCTCAGAAACAGCAATGGGAGCCAGTGGCGCCTGCTGCTGTCAATCAAAGCCTGTGAGAAGGGAGCAGGGGGTGTGGCCGAGACACACTGCGTGCATCAATTGAAACACACAGTCCGGCTCGGGAGCGAGTCTACAGGTGTGTCATTATAGGAAGTGGCTTTCTATGGTGGCACACAGAGAGGAGTAGGAGCCAAGAATGCCAGCGGGAGACCCCAGAAGAATAGGTTTCGGGTTGCTCTTTGTAATACCATTGCACAGGGCAGGTGGGTATACCATATTTATTATTTTAATTAAAAAACACCCTTTAGAACCGCTTTAACATACCAAAATGGAGCAAATAAGGGAATGTAAATGTTAGGGTTAAATACATATTAATACCCCACCCTCGTCCCCCTCCCTGCCACCCCCATAAATTAAAGTTTTTTTAATGCTTGCAAAGGGTGTTTTTTACTTAGCTGTGTCTGCCATCCATATCCCTTGCCAATGCCTCTTTAAGAAAGGGGTAGCAGTGATCCAGCACAGTGCCTATGCTGACTCATCTCATTGGTGTAACGTCATCAGACCACTGCAGTTTACTACTGGACAGTGGACACTGATTTGGACACCCAAAGAAGGACCCTCTGCAGTCCAGAAGCTATAAGGCTTTGAAGAGGGCACATCAATGATTATGGATTTAGGCAGATTAGGCAGGCTCTTAGAATAAAAAAACAAAAATTAAAACTAGTGATTAGTTAGAGGGTGATGTAGAGCATGGACTGCATGCATATACTATATGTGTGTGGTGGTTGGGGGGAATCCATGGCCAGAGTTTTAAGGGAACCTGTATCCCTGTATGTTTGCTTTAAGTAGGCATGTCAACTAATCTCAAGGACGTCTTTTTTTCAACCCTACTGTCCTCCACTAAGACATATACAAGGTAAAGCCCAGACATAAGAGAAGATACAAGCTACCACAATGGTCATTGACTCCATTGTAGGGCCACCCCTGTACCCCCTATAGAAGGACCAAAGCCTACCAGAAGGGTTTCAGTCGAGGGTTCAAAATCTGTCATGCTACAGACACCACTGATGGATATCCAGGCCCGATGTGCAGAATAGATATGCTGCAAGCCAAATTAAAATGACATTGACTATGAGATTGCCTATATGAAGGAATTCATATTTTTGTTCAAATAAGCCTTCTATTGTCAGCATCCCATCATCTTTGCGGATGAGCTGGGCCCGGCCTCATAATAATAATAATAATAATACTGATATTGCTGCCTCCAGTTCATTAGAATGCCCATCATGATGTTTAATAAAGTGTATAAATCTAGAAAGCTGATGGGTACCCATAAAAACTCATAACTCCCCTTCACAGCATTGCATTAGGCTTTATGCTATTATTGCTAGAAATAGGAGATAATTCATTCATCTCTCTTCATTAGAGCACCGTGATTGGGCTGAAATAAGTTGCCACAGTGCCAGGTATTTTAAACAACCACTGAGCGGGCTTGAAGCTCTACATACAACCCCATGCGATAGGCTTAATGTCCGTCGTCCAACACAGTAATCCAAATTGCACCAGTTATATGGCATTAAAATAGTCTCATCTTTCTATTATTGTGATAATGTGAAATTCAAATTTTCATTTTCATTTGCTGAGATTAGATGTCCTGCTGTTGACGAAAGGAGGACTTTCAGAATATTATGACATGACTTTTGTAGCTGCCTACAACATAAAAAAAAATGTATGCACTATAATGCCAAAAATTTGGAAACCTGACCGTGACAACTAGACTCTTTGGACCAAGGTATGTTGACACCACTCCAAGTTGTTGAGTTTAGGTGTTTCCATTGAAGGGTACTGTTGAAGCTACAGCATATAAAGATAATTTGGGAAGATCCTTCTCTGTTCCAGCATGTCTGTGTCCCTGTGCACAAAGCCAGCTCCACAAAATCATAATTTGATGGGTTTAGTGTTGAGGATTTGGAACTTGAGTGGCCTGTACAGAGCCCTGACCGTAATCCTACTGAACACCATTGGGATGAATCAGAATGGCAGCTTTTTGAGGCAGGTATTCTTTTCAAACAAAAGTACCTTTGCAATAAGGAGACAAGTAGCAATGCAACCCAACAGAGGCTGCACTGGTGTGATTGCTAGGTTAAGAAACTGAAAAGAAACTGGTAGGTGGAGAGATTGTACTAGAAACTGACTGCCAGGTGGAGACATTGCCCTAGGCCAGGGGTGTCCAACTGTGTGGCCCATGGAGCCCTCTGATGTGGCCTGCGACCTCCTGCTCTGGTATGGCCGCTCGGCAAGCCCAGATCATGGGTTCCCAACCCTCCATCCCAGAGCATCAGTGTTTAGAATGTGACCGGCAGTAGAGGAAGCATGCAGTTGCAGTAGAGAGCAGAGCCGATGCTTCCTGTACAACGCTGCCTCCTGTTGCAGGCGGAGGGATACCAAATGCATTCCGCCTGAGACAGCAACAGCCGACGATACCTGCAGGGTGTTTCCTGAAGTGAAGATTGTGTTTAAAGGTCAGTTGTTTTTTTTTTTTTTTTTAAATTAAAATCACATAGTAATGGGCATATCTGTTCTAGTTCTGCACTGGTTACTCTGGGCTGCTTTGAAACTGTTCCGCAGGTGCAGCGGTTACCTGCACTGAGCCATAGACTGTTATTACCTGCAGGTTTTGGTGTGCTTTCTGAAAGCACACCAAAACTCCTGAATGCAGGAGTTTTGGTGCTATTTCAGAAAGTGTACCACACCTGCAGGATATAATTGAATTCTATGGCAAAATGCAGCGAACCCACAGGAAAGCCACAGGTGCACTGCACTGCACTCACCGTGTAGGTAAACTGCAGTGTATCAGTGTGAAAGCATCCTTAGGCCTCTTTCACATGATAATTCTGATCGGGTCCACCTGTCTGTTTTTTAGGCGGACCTAGTCTGACCCATCATTCACCTCTATGGTGGACTTGTGTCTGTTTACATCTGCCTACCCCCAAACCGATCCCTTTAAAAATAAAAGAAGGGGATCCACTCATTGTGGCCCATGACTGGTTACTGAGTCACTTAAGAGGCCCTTGCTCTTCAAAAGGTTGGGCACCCCTGCCCTAGGCAGAGAGAATGATGATGAAGATATGCTCCTGGTGGAGAGATTGCCAAGTGGAGAGACTGCTAGGTGGAGAGGCTAAGTGCCGGTTCACACTGATGCGAGTTCATGACGAATTTGATGCGTCAAAAACATTCTAAATTCGCATGTCATCCATAAAGTCATTGTTTTCAATGACCGTCGTTCACATACATGCGTTGCGATTCCCCTACGAATGCGATGCGATAAAAAAAAGGGTCTTGTGCGAGTTTACTGCGTTGCGTTGCAAATTTAGCCTCCATAGACATCAATGTAAATCGTTCTGGAATCGCATTGTTGGTTCAGATATGTGCGAATTCCACCACACTACTCTCCACAAAAACCAGGAAATACACAGGAAGTTAACACCTTTTTTCTTTTTCCATTATGATTCCATTGGCTAGAACATCAATCGCAGCTATGACCAACTCCTGAAATTTGCGGTAAAATCGCGTTAAAATCGCGGTAAATTCGCGGTAAAATCGCACCTCACACAGGACAAAAAAACAGAACAAATTCGCAGCGCAGCAGTGTGAACCGACACTTATAGATGGAGATATTGCACTAGACAGACACTGCTGTATGGGGAGGTTGTCCTAGTGACAGACTTCTAAGTGGAGAAGGTGACTTGTGGGAAGACTACCATGTTGAAAAACTGGTAGATGAAGAGTTTGCCCTGGTGTAGAGACTGTTCTTTAAAGAAAATGCTTTGTGGGGAGTTTGACCTGTGGAAAGACTACCAGTTTGAGAGACTGCCTTGCAAGAAGAATAATGTGCAGATTACCTTGGAGAGGCTCTGCCATGTAGGCAGAGTTTATTATTAGCTTATTATTAGCTGAGCTGTGCATGTTGTAGTTTTGTTCACCTCTTGGCCTTGGCTGCAAAGATCCACTTCCCATCATCCATTGGCAGTGACATCATTTTATCTTAAGACCAGTCCACAGTTTGAAAATAGCTACTGTAGACTGAAGTGCATGGGTAGTATGCACCAAGCTCGACAGCTGAATGTTAGCATATTGAGTTATGAAAAAATATTCTATATAATTTAATTCAAATATGCCCATGTGGACAAAAACATGCAGATAAATAAGTGCAAAGTCCCAGTCCAAATTGAAATGTATGCTCTTCCATTCAAAATGACATCTGTGCCAGTTTTCCACCTTTAATTGTGTGCTCCACCAATAGTAGAATTGTTCACTCACACGAGTAGTGGACCAATATAGAAAATACAGGTCAATAGACACTTAATTTGGTGGAATGTTGTCCCATTAGCACATGGCCAGCAACACTGGAACACTGGATATAGATAGGCAGGTCCCTTTTAGATGTTAAATATTCCTTCTGTGCAACTATGCGGTAATATCAGAGAATAGAGAGAACCTCCAATAGCGTAGAAACAATAGGAGTTACAGACTCGTCAATCGCTTAACAAAACAGTGACTTCCGGTCTTGGCTCCAGGCCGGAAGTGACATCACCTGGCTCCCCCTGATGCGTTGCGTATTTCTTGTGACTTCATTTATGTCCATATGGGCATATTAGATTGAAATTATTGGCGATTCATATATATGTGATATTGATTAATATTTATTTTGATCACTGTGTATAAAGGGAGCAACGCAACACTGTTCTTTGTTTTATTATCATGTAAGTTAATGGATGCTCTTAGGTAGACTAAATTAAGGAACAATGATCAAGATGGACATCATCAGCATAATGTTCATTAGTAGTCCAAAAAGCAATCGGGGTGAGGCAGTTGTACAGAGCTTGCAGAACTTCAAGGTCTGAAAGGTGTTAGCTTCCATATTTATAACGCATCAGGGCAGCAGTGTGCTTCAATCAGAACAGTATATGCCAACCTTTCTCAACCTTTTTACCCCTGAGGAACTCCTAAAATAATTTTTCAGGTCTTGGGGAACCTTTACTAAAACCAACTAATTGAGGTTCAATGGGAAAATGTCCATTACATTGGTGGTAAGTAGGAAGAATGCAAACCCTGACAGTAATGGTCAGAATGCCACCATTAAAGACAGTTAAAAATATTATTGGTGTTTTGCTGCTGGCTTTTGCCAAGTGGCCTTGGTCCCAGAACCATGTAGGCACCATCAAATAGAAGGTCATTCAGCCACAGGTCAAGGAACCCCTAGCAACCTGTGGAGGAACTCTAGTTGAGAATGGCTGGTATATGCATTGATCTAGGACAGTGATCTCCAAACTGTGGCCTAAGGGCCGAATGTGGCCTTTTGTTGACCTCTATCTGGTCCTCGGGACACTATTGCTTTCACTGACATTAACAATAGGGGATAATTCCTGCCACTGACACCAATGATGGACACTATTCCTTGCACTGAAACCATACCTCCCAACATTCTGAGATGGGAATGAGGGACACCTACTAGTAAATGTATGTAGGCATAGGACACGCCTCTGCCACACCCTCTTAAAGGAGAAATAACCAAAAAAAGCTTAATCAAATCCACAAGGGCTTTTTTTACCATTTTTTACCATTCCTTTATATTGGCTTTTAAAATTTACAAATGCAGAAATTTGGAATATGGATGAAAGGTTTAGCACTGGGAAACACTTTTTGAAAGATAAAAAGTGCATTTTATATACAGCTTTATAGATCAGCCCAAAAAGAGGGACAAATGAGGAGGAAAGAGACTCCAAATCAGAGACAGTCCCTCAAAATCAGGGACAGTTGGGAGCTATGCTGAAACCAACAACGAGGCACTATTCATTCCACTGACACCAACGATGGGGCACTATTCCTTCTACTGACACTGATGATGGGCCACTAGTCCTCCCACTGACACCAACGATGGGGAAGTATTCCTCCCACTGACACCAACGATGGTGCACTATTCCTCCCAATGATACCAACGATGGTGCACTATTCCTCCCACTGACACCAACGATGGTGCACTATTCCTCCCACTGACACCAACGATGGTGCACTATTTCTCCCACTGACACCAACGATGGGGAAGTATTCCTCCCAATGATACCAACGATGGTGCACTATTCCTCCCAATGATACCAACGATGGTGCACTATTCCTCCCACTGACACCAACGATGGGACACTCTCATCTGACACCAGGAAATGTTCTACTTCCACTAGTTACAATCTGGACCCCCATAAAACACTGAAGGACAGTGAACTGACCCTTTGTTTAGAAAGTTTGGAGACCCCTAATCTAGAATAAACAGTTCCTATGTATCTTTACTGGCAATCAGTTTTGCAGCAGTTACTCTTTGTATGTAATGTCCAAACATCTATTGTGGACTTATGCCTAACGAACTATCTCTGAAGTCACCACAGACCACTTTGTGATGGCACATTTCTACAAACTGATAATCTCAATATTAGTTCAGCCTTCTGCCTTCCTTCCTTTGTGAGGTGACAGGTGCACTTTTATATTTTACTAGCTGTTAAACTGTGGAGCATTGCAAATTCTTGGAGTCAGAGTGGCTTTGCATCGTTCAGATTCAGAACACCGTGTCTCTATGAAGACACAGTGTCACACCAGTAATTGTTATTTTTCCCCATGTGGCAGTATAAACGAATAATAGCTGAGATTCATTTATCTGTACTTGCGCCGTTAGCCTCGGTGACCTGTAAAACATTATTACATGAGACACCAGTGGACAAAGGAAAAAAAGGAAGCTTTCATTTAGATCAGAGCGGAGAAGCTGACAGGACTACAAAGTTAGAAAGAGAAAAAAAGTTCATGTAAACCAGGTCCCACAAAAGGCAAAATTCAATGTTCTGGCTCTAGATAAATCCTACCACAGATAACAAGGGACAATGAAAAAAGACCACTTATGGCTCGTTCTCATAAGCCCTATTTGGCTGGGTTGGGCAGCATTGCCCAATTCAGTCCCAACACAAAGACAGAGCAAAAAACGTTATAAAGGACCTGTTCACACCAACAGGCTTAGTTGGTCTGTGTTGTGATACAATGATGCAGACATACAATTTATCATATTGCAATGTGCATACAGTTGCAAAACTACAATTTAAATAATGTTAAAAAAAACGCAGTGATGCGTTACAATAATGCTTTGCAGTGCATGTTCAGAATGTAGGGGTGTCAAACTCAATTTAATTGCAGGCCGCATCAGCAGTGCAGGGTTCAGGATTAAGCTAGGTACAGAGTACAGAGTTAAGGAGTGCACTACGTACAGAATGCATGGTTTAGGTTTATGTTATGTACAGAGTGCAGAATTCAGGAGTGTGCTACATACAGAGTGCAGGGCTCAGGACTACACTATGTACAGCGTGCCGGGTTCAGGATTATGCTAGATACAGAGTGCAGAGTTAAGGAGTGCATTAGGTACAGAGTACAGAGTTAAGGAGTTCACCACATACAGAATGCAGGGTTCAGGTTTATGCTATGTACAGAGTGCAGAATTCAGGAGTGTGCTAGATACAGAGTGCAGGGCTCAGAACTACACTATGTACAGAGTGCCGGGTTCAGGATTATGCTAGATACAGAGTGCCGAGTTAAGGAGTGCATTAGATACAGCGTGCAGAGTTCAGGAATGTACTACATACAGAGTACAGGGTTCATGTTTATGCTATGTGCAGAGTGTAGAATTCAGGGGTGTGCTATATAGAGAGTGCAGGGCTCAGGAATATGCTATGTACAGAGCGCTGGGTTCAGGATTATGCTACATACAGAGTGCAGAGTTTAAAAGTGTGTTACGTACAGAGTTCAGGAGTGCGTTACAAACAGAGTACAGGGCTCAGGGGTGCCCTAAGCACAGAGTGCAGAGTTCAGGAGTATGCTACATACAGAATGCAGAGTTCAAGGGTGTGCTATGTGTGCTTTAGAAGGCTGACAGAGGGGAGCGGGACCACAGGGTGAGACCTGGAGTTGGAAAAATGCAGTTCTGCCATGTTTCAGCTGAAAAACTGGGTGGGAGAGCCACATGACAAGGCCTAGCGGGCCGGACCTGACCCCTGGGCCTTTTGTTTGACATATGTGCCTTAAAATAATGCATTGGGGTGCTCATGCAGAACTTGTTCACCATCACTAGCTTGAGCATGCCCTTTAAGTGGACCTAGCATTAGGTATATTTTTTTCATCATGGGCAGTGGTTAACATACAGTATTTCCCTTAGATGTGCCCCTCCTTAGAGAAAGTGACCTGTTAATCCTTCCCCTCTGGCAGATCCCCTTATATACAGTGGATTGAGTCTAGTAAGGTGGGTTAGAGTATTGTGTACCTTAGAGAAGGTAGATATATAGGTGGACTAGTTACATACCACTGATTTAAGTACTTGGAACCTGTCTTTATAATTATTTACAAAATGCCCTGCAAACAGAAAAAGGAAGACCAGAGGTGCGAGAGCCAATCAACTTGAGTACAGGAAGGGTGGATCCTCGCAGACTCAGCCTCAGAAAATGAGGGCCAGGTGCATAAGCCAATCAACTTGTACACAGGAAGTGTAGGCACAATATGGTGCCACCATTGCTTCTTTTTCACTGTCCAATCAGCATGCTGAAGCAGGAAGGTGACATAGGAAGTAGAACTACAGCAGTAAAAAAAATAAAATATGCAACATAATTTTATGAAAATAAATCCCTATAAATCTTATTTCATTGCTGAGCTGTTTACTGTTTTGTCAATCCTCTAAGTGGCCGTGTCCTTAAAAACATGACAGGGAGAACATGCCACGTTGCCCCCAGCCAGAACTCGCGGTGCCGCTACACACATGCAGACTGGATGGGATACACCATAAATCTCTTTAGCTTGGGTCAGGAACAAATGAATTGGCTTCAGATCATTCTGCCATTGCCTGAAAGTAATGACGTGCCAGAGCTCAATGCTTTAACAGCATCTTCCCATAGAGAGCAAGAGAAATTTATAGCTCAATGATTTCTGGTCTTTAATTAAAAGTTTTCAATGTGTATTCTGATCGGCGGCTAAAAATAGCTGCGCTGTGCAAAATAGGCTGCGTGCAGCCATCCAGATCTGCAGTTTACTCCTAGGCGTCATTGGGGAATAGCTTGCCTTCTGATTTATGGCCTCGTTAACTGATGCGCCGTCATACTGAACAGATAACAATTAATAGAGAGAGGCGATCTGGCCCGATGAGTTGTCGGGTGTCCAGGAAGGGCTATGACATCCTCCAGACAGAGGATAACATGGATGTCCTTGGGCGCGATTAATCACCGTGAAGAAAATGTAAGTTGATCAGATTTTGACACTTTCTTCCATTTTAAGCTCTTTCATAAATGGATGGGAAAAAAATTATGACTTTAAAGAAGAACTTGAGGACAAAACCATCGGGAGCTTGGTTATATATCTCTTATATGTATAGGGCCTACCATCTCTTACATCTGCAAGCATTCTTCATGTGCCATATACCAACTGAACCCCCCTTCATGTGCCAGTTGAACCCCCTCCACCTTCCTTCATGTGCCAGTTGAATCCCTTCCATCCATAAATGAGTTCCCACCTATCTGATGGTGATATGTTAGCACCTCCCAACTAGTACCTTTCCCTATCTGAACTCTTGACGGCCTATTTACATTGTAGCTCAATCACAAAACCATTGGGAGCTTGGATATATATCTCTTCTATACAGCCTAACTTCTCTTACTATTGCAAGCATTCTTCATTTGCCATGTGCCAGTTGAACCCTCCACCATGTGCCAGTTGAACCACCTCCACTCATAGATGATTACCTACCAATGCAATGGTGATATGTTAGCACCTCCTAACTACCTTTTCCTATCTGAACTCTTAAAGACCCATTTACACGGTAGCTGGAGGACAGAACCATCGTGAACTTGGTTTTATATGTCATCTATGGGGCCTACCTTCTCTTAAAACTGCAAGCATTCTTCATGTGCCATGTGCCAGTTGAACCATCTTTCATGTGCAATGTGCCAGCTGAACCCCCCTTCATTTGCCATGTGCCAGTTGAAATCCCTCCACTCATAGATGAGATTCCACCCATCTGATGGTGATATGTTTATACCTTCTATCAATTACCTTTCCCTATCCAAACTCTTAAAGGCCCATTTACATTGTAGCTTGAGGACAAAACCATCTGGAGCTTGGTAATATATGCCATCTATAGGGCCTAACTTCACTTACAGCTGCAAGCATTCTTCATGTGCCAGTTGAACCCTCCTTTATGTGCCATGTGCCAGTGGAACCACCTCCATCTCCCTCCATGCGCCAGCTGAACCCACTCCACTCAGAGGTAAGTACCCACCTAGGCAATGGTGATATGTTAGCACCTACTAACAAATGCCTTTCCCTATCTGAACTCCTAAACTGCCATTTACACTGTAGCTTGAGGACAGACCCATCTGGAACTTGGTTATATATCTCATCTATCAGGCCTAACTTCTCTTACCGCAAGCATTCTTCATGTGCCACTAGCCAGTTGAACCCCACTTCATCTGCCATGTGCCAGTTGAATCCCCTCCACTCATAGATGAATACCCACCCATGCAACAGTGATATGTTAGCACCTCCTAACTTTCCTTATCTGAACCCTTAAAGTACTTGTAAAGTCTTGTTTTTTTTCCTATTAAAATAACAAACATGCTATACTTACCTGCTCTGTGCAGTGGATTTGCACAGAGCAGCCTCGATCCTCCTCTTCTTGGGTTTCTCTTCTGTGCTCCTGTCCCCTCCCTCCTGTTGAGTGCCCCTACAGCAAGCAGCTTGCTATGGGGGCACCTGGGCCGAGTCACAGCTCCCTGTATCCATTCAGACACGGGCCCTGACCTAGCCCCACCCCTCTATCTCCCCTGATTAGCTAGCTGACTTTGATTGACAGCAGCGGGAGCCAATGGCGTTGCTGCTGCTGTGTCTCAGCCAGTCAGGAAGGTGAATCTCGGATGGCTGAGACACTTGTGGACATTGCTGGAAAGAGAGGGACCTCAGGTAAGTGTTAGGGGGACTGCTGCACACAGAAGGCTTTTTATCTTAATGCATAGAATGCACTAAGATAAAAAACTTCTGCCTTTACAAATCCTTTAAAGTGGTTGTAAGGGATGAAGTTTTTTTTCTATGCATGAAGGTAAAAAACCTTCTGTGTGCTGCTCCCCTCCCCCCCCCCCTCACAGCCCCCCTAATGCTCACCTAAGCCCCCTCTCAACACAGCTATGTGCACGTGAGCCTGGGCTGTCCCAGGAGAGATCGGGGGCGGGGCTGAGCCATGGCTATATGTGTCTTATGGACCCATAGAGCAGGCATGCATCAGTACCCCATAGCAAGCGGCTTGCTATTGGGGGCACTGGTCAAGGGGAAGGAGCCAGAAATGCTGGCGGAGGACCCGAGAAGAAGAGGATCGGGGCTGCTCTGTGCAAAACCATTACACGGAGAAGATACGTATGACATGTTTCTTATTTTTATTTTTAAAGCCGAACCTTTAGATAAAATATTTCATGAAAACTGATTTTTCACTAACACGAGGTGGGGAAAGGAGACTTTAGGGAAGAAAAGTGTGAGCAGATTACACTTTAGCTTTAATGCAATATTTAACAGTAAAGACTATTTTACAATTCCGCAGTAGCCGCCATACATCCAGCTGTACATTTATTGTATAATAAATATCCTGCATGTAACACATGAACCGCATTAGTTGGATAAAGAAAGGCGCTGATTTATGACTTGCTGTAAACACGTCAACGGGACGCTATGGGTCCAATGGGACTTCACATGTTACATGTTAAAGGATAGATCAAGCGTCAGAAATGGCAGTATATACAGCCGCAGAGCGGGAACAAATAATCATTGCATGGGGGGGGTCTGCTTATGTTATTTATAGGATGAAAAGAAATAAAAAGAACTTTAATCCTGCATAAAAGGAAAATAAAAAAAAACCCTAATCCGTACTGTAAACTAATTTTTTATATTTTAAGACGCTTGTTATCTTTCTGGCAGCGGTCTGTCGGTTTATCGTGAATTTCGATCGCTGAGGTCAGTTAAGCCAATCTGGCAACAGAAAGTCATTTATGCTTATCATATTCCCCCACCCCATGCACATACAATATGCCTGCAGCTGGAGGGCACGCTTTGGCAATACTGCTCCATTTGTTTCTGACTGTTGGAGATGACCAAGGAACACCTCGCTTTTCTGTCTTGCTTCGTGATATCTTCTGCTAATTGGCATTTTTAATTAGAATCATTCAGAGATAGCGGGGCTGCAATTCCACAAATTGCTTTTATGCTTGGCTGCTCCTTCTCTTTCTGATGGAATAGGGGGCTTATGGTGTTGCAGCAACTTCGCCGAGCACCCTCGACAGGCTGGGGTTGGGCATGCATTCGAATTGAAAGTTTATTTTTTGAGTTGACGCTGAACTCTGGGAATAAAAAAAAAAACTTGCAGTACACCCCCAAATCCCCACCTCCTATCCATCCCCCCCCCCGCCCCCACCCCAAGAATACAAGGCTTAAAGTAGAACTATACGCAAAAATGCCAATGGCTCCTGCTGCTGCATCTCAGCCAATCAGGAGGGAGAGACCCGGGAGAGCCTTGGGTTTTTTGCACATCACTGGATCGAGATTGAGCTTAGGTTAGCATTGGGGGGGGCTGCACACTGAAGGTTTTCTACCTTTATGCATAGAACGCATGAAGGTGAAATGACCATCAGCCTTTACAACCACTTTAACTTACATAGGTTGTTCAGATTTCACATGTTGGTAGAGTAACTCTTCCTCAATAGTAACTCTTCTTCTTTTTCATTGCAGTTAAATGGAAGTCTACAGAATGTTTAAAGAGATGACACCATTGACAAGAGCAAGATGTAGGCTTCCATGAATGTTGGCCAGCCTGCAACCCTCTTTCATCAAGAACTCAATGGCAACACGTTGCTTCTGCTTGGAATCCAGATTTCACATGTTGATAGAGTAACTCTTCCTCAATAGTAACTCTTCTTCTTTTTCATTGCAGGTAAAAAATGGATTCCAAGCAGAAGCAACGTGCTGTCACTGAGTTCTTGACAAAGTTTTTGACAAAGGTTGCAGGCCATCAAACATTCATGGAAGGCTACAGATTGATTACATAAATGATGCCACTGACAAAAAATCTTGCTTTTGTCAATGGTGGCATCTCCGTAAATATTCTGCTGCCTTCCATGACTGATGGAGAGCCTGAAACCCTCCTTCGTCAAAAACTCAATGACAGCATGTCGCATCTGCCTGGAATCCATTATTTACCTGCAATGAAAAAGAAGAAGAGTTACTCTAGAGTTATGCTGCGTACACACGGTCGGATTTTCCGACCGGAAATATTGAATGTGAGCTTGTTGTCGGAAAGTCCGACCATGTGTATGCTCCAATGAGAAAAAATACATGCCACGGCAGAGAGTGCAGGAAAGCTGACGCGTTTCACACTATAATCAGTGCTTAATCATAGCCCATATAAGCTGTGATTAAGCACTGATTATAGTGTGAAACGCGTCAGCTTTCCTGCACTCTCTGCTGTGGCATGTATTTTTGTTGATATTTATTTAATAAAGGCGAATATTACTTTGAGTGCGGCTATCCAGGATTTTTCCTCATCACTTCATTGTTACTAGCATTGCCGGCACCTGTAGCTTCCAGCATGGAGGAGAGGTATGTTCCTAATTGACCTTCCTAGAGCGGTGATACTTCTTTCCTATGTGTATGCTCCATCGAACATTTGCTGTCAGACTTTGCTCCAACAAATGTTTCTTAGCAGGTTCTTAAATTTTCCGCCAACAAAACAGAAAGTCCGATCGTGTGTACACAAGTCCGACGCACAAAAGTTCACGCATGCACTGAATCAAGCAGAAGGAGCCGCACTGACTATTGAACTTCCTTTTTCTTGGCTCTTGTACGTCACCGCATTCCCACGTTCGGAATTGTTGGCCAACATTTGTGTGACCGTGTGTATGCAAGACAAGTTTGAGCCGACAACCTTCGAACAAAAATCCACGGTTTTTGTTGGCGGAAAGTCCGGTCGTGTGTACAGGGCAGAAGAGTTATGATACCAACATGTGAAATCTGGATTCCAAGCAGAAGAAACATGTTGTCATTGAGTTCTTAATGAAAGAGGGTTGCAGGCTGGCCAGCATTCATGGAAGGCTACAGAAATCTGGATTCCAAGCAGAAGAAACGTGTTGTCATTGAGTTCTTGATGAAAGAATGTTGCAGGCTGGCCAACATTCATGGAAGGCTACAGAATGCTTACATAGATGACACCACTGACCAGACATCTTGCTCTTGTCAATGGTGTCATCTCTTTAAACATTCTATAGACTTCCATGCCTGGTGGACAGCCTGCAACCCTCTTTCATCAAAAACTCAATGGCAACACGTTGCTTCTGCTTGGAATCAGTTATTTAGCTGTATTTTACTATAGAGGAAGAGTTACTCCAACATGTGAAATTTGAATGACCTATGTAAGGCAATAAAAAATGTCCTCTTTTGTGTTTTAGGTGTAATATCGCTTTACCTTTAACTAGTCTCTGCTGAACACATATAAAGCCAGATATATTTTCTTCAACGTTAGATTTAATTAAAATCCTGCTTACGGCCCACACCAGGAAACGGGTAAGCACGGCATGCCAACACCAATGACATCACCGATTATTCCTTCTACAGTAGTTATCTAATCATAAAGAGAATTCTCGCAAATGCCATTTCCTTTTGAGCAGGTGACCTTACACTGGCTCATCTCATCCACCGTCTGTTGAGTAACAACACAATTACAATTAGCTTCATCGATAGAGCGGTGGCAGGAAAGCATTAAAGCAAACCTGCAGAAAAAAAAAAAAAAACATCTTTAAGAAAAATTCTGCTTAGCATGAACTATTGAACCCAGGAACAACCCACATCGATGGGGTAATTGCGTTATTCCGCGATTTGGTATAAAATGATAAAGAACGCAAGCTTCGTCGTGTGGCCGGGTCTATCTCCTTCCATCCCTGCACTCTTGAATGCCATTACCAACTACTGTTGCATTTTCAATTACATTGATTTTTCAAGTTCTCTTTCCAAATCTCTCCCGTCCAGTATAATTAGCTTGAAATGTATAGAATTTATATTCGAGAGAAATGAAGTGCCCTTTGGAAAAAAAAATGCTTGTAACTCAAACAGAAAGGGTTCTATTGATAAAGAAATTTACAGTAAGAATAAAGACAAATTTACAGGGCAATAAAAGCAATCTAAGGAGAAGTGTGAGTAGATTTAATTAGAGAGATGTAAGCTTTATACTGACTAAACAAATATGGTTCTTTGCAAAAGTTCTCATTGTAAGGCTAGAAGTGGCCGCAGACAGCAATCATATAATCAAACTATTTTCTGACGCCGTCGCCGTGTAGTGCTAAACAGGTCGCATGCAATCAGTACAATTTCCTTAACCCCTGACTGCTGTCTCCCGTTGGCCCTCTAAGGCCTCATTTAGATGAGCGGTTGGTGGGGCCCTAAAAAAAAAAAAAAAAACTGCAGATGAGCCACATTTTTACCCGCCCCCAACTGCCCCCCCCCCCCTTAACCACTTGACCTCCAGAAAATTCACCCCACTTCATGACCTGGCTATTCTTTGCTATACGGCACTAATTTACTTTAACAAACAATTGCGCAGTCATTCTACACTGTACCTAAATGAGATTTATATCATTTTTTTTCCACAAATAGAGGTTTCTTTTGGTGGTATTTGATCACCACTGGGCTTTCTTATTTTTTGCGCTATAAACAAAAAAAAAAAAAAAGGCTAACAATTTTGAAAAAAATAAAATAAAAATTTTAATTTTTACTTACTGTATTACTTAAAAAGAATTGAAAAAAAAATCGATTTTCTTGACAAATTTAGGCCAATATATATTTTGCTACATATTTTTGGTAAGAAAAATCCCAATAAGCGCATATTGATTTTGCATAAAAGGTAAAACGTCTACAAACTATGGTATATATGCTGGAATTATTATTATTATTTTTTTATACTAGCAATGATGGTGATCAGCATCTCTATAGTGGGACTGTGTGCGTTGGTCAATCTGACACTAACTGACACTGGAGGGAAACTGACTTACTGACACTGACATCAACCAGTGATACTAAGAGCCCTTTCACACTGGGGCGGTAGCGGTAAAGCACCGCTAGTTTTAGTGGCGCTTTACCGCTGTTATAACGGCACTATTCGGGCTCGAGCGGGGTGCTTTTAACCCCCTAGAAGGGGTTAAAAAGGGTTAAAAGCTCCCGTGTAGTGCCGCCGGCGAAGCGCTTTGCAGGTGCTTCGGCAGCGCTGCCCATGCATTCCAATGGGCAGGGGAGGTGGAGGTGCGGTGTATACACCACTCGCAAACCACCCCAAAGATGCCGCTTGCAGGACATTTTCTAACTTCCTGCAAGCGCACCGCCCCCAGTGTGAAAGCACTCGGGCTTTTACACTGGGACTGCAGATGAGGCATTTTTCAGGCGCTTTACAGGTGCTATTTTTAGGGCTAAAGCGCCTGAAAAACTCCTTCAGTGTGAAAGGGGTCTAATACAGTGATCAGTGCTAATACTATACTTTGTCACTGTACTAATGACACTGGCTGGGAAGGGGTTAACATCTGGGGGAACTTAAATGGTTAACTGTGTGCCTAACTGTGTGATTCTTTTTATTCCCTGCTTTGCAGGGAAGAAAAACAACTCTCTGTAGAGAGCCCTGTGTTGTTCTCCAACACAGGGCTCTCTTCTGTCATTGGCTCAGCCAATCAGCAGGTCCCGGCCATAAATCATTGGGATAGAGAGGGGTGGCAGATACTCAATGGTGGGTAAGGTGGATGGGTCTGGAAGCGACATTCATAATAGACTGATAGGGAGGATAACCTGCATAGAGGTAGGTCAACAAGGAAGGAGTTGCAATCATCAGAGATATAACAAGGGAGTAAATTATTATCTTGGTGCTGTCATTGGTTAAGAAGGGGTACATTTTGGATATGCTACAGAGGTGAAGTTGGCAAGAATTGGACAGTGATTGGACATGCATATGTAGCACTGCCCTCGTAGGCATTGCTGTGTGTAGGCTTCGCTGGGCCTCCCCCTGATATCTTGCAGCCAGTTGCTAGGTGTCTTCACATGACCACCCTTACTCTCATCTGCTCGTTATCCAATAATCAATCCAGGGGTTTGGTTTTTTGGTATTTATTGTTGGAACTTGGATGGGAGAAGGGAATAGTGGGATACTCCAACTGGAACTATTTACAGATGAGGACAACTCTCACTTGGCCTCACCAGGTTGAATGTGGTAGCAGACTCTCCGCTAAACCATACTGCACTCAAATAACTCCTTTGCTTGCTCTGGCAGCAGACTTGATGAAACTCTTCTATCTTCAGGACACTCACTGGCAGTGGCGTCGCCAAGGATGGTGTCACTTGGTGTGTTAAAACATGGCGTCACCCCTCCCCATGTTTTACCACACCGCCGCGTCGGAGTGGCTTTCCCCTCGAGCCTGCCACAGTGCTCTGTCCTGCTGCTGCGGAGTGACAGCATGAGCAGAACAGAGCAGTAGACACTCGGAAGGCTGGCACATCAGGCTCTTCTGTCTAGCTTGCCACAGAGCACTTGATGGTGTCACCCAAGGCTCAACCATGCCCCCACCACAACCCCCCCACAGGGGGAGCACGTTGCATAAAAGTGTAGGTGCGGCCAAATTGCATGCTACATACAGGGTGCAGGACTCAGGATTGCGTGCTACCTACAGGGTGCAGGACTCAGGATTGCGTGCTACCTACAGGGTGCAGGACTCAGGATTGTGTGCTACCTACAGGGTGCAGGACTCAGGATTGCGTGCTACCTACAGGGTGCAGGACTCAGGATTGCGTGCTACCTACAGGGTGCAGGACTCAGGATTGCGTGCTACCTACAGGGTGCAGGACTCAGGATTGCGTGCTACCTACAGGGTGCAGGACTCAGGATTGCGTGCTACCTACAGGGTGCAGGACTCAGGATTGCGTGCTACCTACAGGGTGCAGGACTCAGGATTGCGTGCTACCTACAGGGTGCAGGACTCAGGATTGCGTGCTACCTACAGGGTGCAGGACTCAGGATTGCGTGCTACCTACAGGGTGCAGGACTCAGGATTGTGTGCTACCTACAGGGTGCAGGACTCAGGACTGCGTGCTACCTACAGGGTGCAGGACTCAGGATTGTGTGCTACACGTAAATAAAGCATTGTCATCCTTTCATTTAGGTGTGCCTATTTTTGGTTCATATCACCGTCTTCAATGGCTAGCATGGTCCTGAACATACGCAGATGTCTTTGTGTCATAACAGACTGAACTTCAATGTGCATCATTTGTTTTTCTGCCAACTGTTTTCTCCAAAACCACAGTACCGATATGGCTAAGCATCTACTGGTATGCCTCATATATATCTATATGCTGTGTTATGCTCCCATGCTTCAGAAACACTGTTAGTGGTATTCAATGCATACGAAACTCATAAAATGTTTTATACATTTAACTCAAGCATATCATAAATTCTGATCTTGGGATTACAGGTCCAAGAAATATTGATCCCTCTTTTAAGATCGATATAATATTACTGTTGGCGGCTTCATGATAAAGTGCCTAAAGGTTCCCTTGTTGAGAGGCATTTTATAGCTCTAGATCTGACAGTTACGTTTTTCAGCTATTGTGGAGCTAGAAATCCCAGCAAGCCCCGTCATCCAAGAATGGAGCCATCTCCTGCAAGATCACATAAAGTGTACCATCAAATGGCACCTCACTCACCATCATTCTTAGTCAATACATGTGTTGCACCCTGCCAGTTAGAGTAAGTAGCTAGGTAAATTTTGTTTAGCTTCTCTGCAATCAGTGGGGCAGGGGTTGATTGTTTCAGTCTGCTCAATGTTTCACAGGCTGCTGGTTGGTTTGCCTTTTCCTGCATTCTAGAATATTCTAGAACACATGTACCAAACACAAGGCCCGCTAGGCCGAATGCATACCGCCAAGACATTTTGTGTGGCCATCTCCCCTTCCCCGCAGCTGCGGCACCACTCTTGTCTCCACTCCCACTTTGTCTCAGAACTCCTCCTCCAGATCCTGCGCCTCATCGTGCAGCTGCAGAAGCCCCCCCCCCCTGTCTCAGCAGCAGAGAGAAGGACAGAACTCCTCTTACAGATCCTGTACCTCTCTGTGCAGTCGTAATACCCCCTCATATCCATCTCCCCAGTTTCAGTCTTCAGCAGCTGACTCCAGTCCTCCTCTGGTTTTCCTCCTGATCCTGCACTTTCTGCTTCTTAGCACCTCCCCCAGCTTCTTCCTAGCAGCAGCACAAGGTAAGGGAGTGCACTGTAATGTAAGGGAGGGTGGGGGATTATTGACTTCTGATGGTGGTGGGGTGGAGGCAATTGACAGCTGATGTAAGGGAGGGTGGTGTGCTATGGACATTGAGTCTTAATGATACAACCGGCCCTTTGAGGGCAACCATAAGGCTGATGCTGGTCCCTGATTAAATTTAGTTTGACACCTCTGTTCTAGAAGCATAGTGGGAAGGGGAGGTGTGACCAGTAGGTGGCTGGGGGCCCATAAATAGTATGAGGCTTGGATCCTGGGTTCAGACCTGCCAGAAGATCCCCCTGTCTAAGGGGCTCTGCCCCTTAGGGCAGTCTGTTGGACACACTGTTTGGAGGCCATCAAGGTCCCAGTAGTCTAAGACTGGAGGCATATTTTCCAAACTCTTTTTGTTTTTTTTTGGTCTGAAGAAGCTCATTGAAGGATACCCGATGGAGGTCAGGGTGTCCAGCTGTCCTGTGGTATCGTGAGTGTGGCTCCCTCACTGAAGAGTGCTTGGTGGATATCAGAAGGAGACAACTAATGATCCTGTGGCTTTGTGAGCACTGACCTACACTATGTGCTGAGCCCTAGTGACTGTGTAAGCAGTTCTCATCTCTTCAGAAGCAAGTCCTAGACACTTTCCCATCCATTACTGAATGTTTTGGAAGCTCTCTGTCAGAATAGTAGAGGTATCCTTGGTCATGTCGGTCCTTTTTGAGTATCCCATCCTTTGTCCTCACCCATCCAAGTTCAATCCAGCAATGAAATGACAAAAGACGCCCCCAGACTGTTTCTTGGAGGCAATGAGAATGAATAAACTACTGTGTGCCTGACTGTGTGTGCACTGGGTTTGGGGGAATTGGACCATCAAAGCCAATGGCTCCTTCGGGGGTTGATATGGGGCTCCTACCCAGATACCCAATACTGTCACTTTGTGTTTGTTTAAGTCTTTTCTACAATACTGTACCTTAGCATTGTGTGTTTGCATGACTATTGCCGGGATATGATCAACCAGGCTCCCTTGAGCCAAGACCTGGAAATGGGAATGGAACTGTATTAGTGCTCTATTGGGTTACCACATTAAAAAGATAACAGAATTTGGCCTTCTAATTCTTGTTCAAATGTATGCATTTAAATAACTCTGAATCCTCTTAAAGGTTGCCTTTCAGTAGATTTAAAGCTGAACTCCGATTCAGCTATGCCCCCGCCTCCCCTTCTCCTACCCAATCACAGAAGTCTTAGGCTACTTTCACACTGGGGCGGTGAGGGCGTCGGCAGTAAGGGGTTAATAGCGCCCGTGTAGCGCAGCTGCCGAAGCGCTTTGCAGGCGCTTTGGCAGTGCTGCCCATGCATTCCAGTGGGCAGGGGCGGTGGAGAGCGCTGTATACACCGCTCCTAAACCACCCCAAAGATGCTGCTTGTAGGACTTTTTTTAACGCCCCGCAAGCGCACTGCTCCAGTGTGAAAGCACTCGGGCGTACACACTAGAGTAACAGGAGAGGTGCTTTACAGGCGCTTTGCAGGTGCTTTGGCAGTGCTGCCCATGCATTCCAATGAGCAGGGGCGGTGGAGAGTGGTGTATACACCGCTCCTAAACCACCCCAAAGATGCTGCTTGTAGGACTTATTTTAATGTCCCGCAAGCGCACTGCTCCAGTGTGAAAGCACTCGGGCGTTCACACTGGAGTGACAGGAGAGGCGCTTTGCAGGCGCTTTGGCAGTGCTGCCCATGCATTCCAATGGGCAGGGGCGGTGGAGAGCGGTGTATACACCGCTCCTAAACTGCCCCAAAGATGCTGCTTGCAGGACATTTTTTAACGTCCCGTTTTTTAACATCCCACTGTTCTGCCTCTGTCGGAAAAAACGGTGGGTCCCGGCGGACATCGGATTGGACACAGCGGAAGCGGGTCGGCGGTGGCGCGTGTGCAAGCCGCAGACCCGGAAGTGCAGGATCACGTATCTGTACGTGATTTTGAACAGAGTAGCTGGTTAACTCACAGTGTGCCTTCACTTTCCTTCCTAGAATTCCGCTTTAAACAGGTTCAATGACCTGGATATCATTCAATCCGGAAGTGGACCAGCTTCGAGCCTGCATAAGAATTGCAGAAAATACTAATTTAAACTGAATCAGTAAGACAAACTACATTCTTCGGAACAGAGAAAGATATGAATCTGCAAAAAAAATTTTAAAAGTTTGCAAAAATCTTTGTGATGCATATATTTTCCCTCCAGGGGATTTTTTTTTTCTTTTTTCTCAATAAAATCGGAGTCACTGTTTACGCTGATGTTCAGCTTAGCATTTTCCCTGCATTATAATGTGACAAACTAAGCAGAGTTAAGACCTAAACTTCTTTCCAATGAATCATGGATGACTTTCTACCTCCCTGCTAAGTCTGCAGCTGCATAATTAAGTCAACAAAACCGCCACAGTAGCTACTTAACATCTTCTCTTCATCTCTGCCAACAAGACTGGAAAATGCAGCTAATGCCACAGCCTTCTGGGCTTTTTAAAACGCAGCAACAAACTAAATGCGCTTTAGGAGAAGTCAGGCGCTGGGAAAGCTGGTAATTTAACATTTTGATGATTAGCAAAAGAATGAAAACTAGAGCTTTTGTTCTAAAATGCCAGCTCTGTACTGGACTAGAACTTACCACCTCTAGGTATCTGGGACCTTCTCATGTCTCATGGAAATGTCGTTTGAGGCTCAGAGACTTTTACGTTTTTATTTTTAGGAAGTTTCTGAAGACCAGTTCACTGACCGATGGGTGGCCTTCAATGAGGTTGCTGGTGCTGCGTCCCAGAACGGTCCTGTGTAAGTCTTTGAGGGCTCACTGCACAGGGGTGGTTGGCACCAAAGAGGTTTTTGGCCCAAGGAGAAGTCAACATGGCACAGAAGCAGTTCTGGTACAGGGGTGAGAAAGAAGCTGAGGATGAGGAACTTAGGGTAGGTTAGCTGAGGATGAGTGGGGATGTGGAGAAGAAGATCGGGATGCTCAGAGCAAAAGAATGTCACCAGCACACCAAGGTTCTCTACAAGTCCAAAGCTTTATTCAGCGATCACATCATTATGTCAGATTGCAACTTTTCGGAGCCACGTAGGACCCCTTCATTGTCATATGCCTGAAGAAGTGGTCCTGCATGGCTCCGAAACGTTGAAATCTGCTGTAACAATGTGATCGCTGAATAAAGCTTTGGACTCGTTCTGGAGATCCATGGTATGCTGGTGACATTCTCTTGCTCTGATTAGATACAGTTCCAGCCGATGGTCGCTTTAGCATCCACTTATGGTATATGCACAGCCTGGGCTTTTTTTCAGCGGGAACACGGGGGAACGCAGTTCCGGCACCTCCAGCACTGAATGTATGTAATAGCATGGGGTGTGGGGTGTGTTGGAGGGTCTATTGATGTTGGCTGCTGGGGGATCTATTGTCACTGGTGGGGATCTGATTTTGTGTGAGGGTCTATTGTTGCTGAAGGGGAATCTATTGTTGCTGGGGGGGTCTTAAGTTGCTGGAAGGGATCTACTTTTGAGGGAGAGGTCTATTTTTACTGGATGCTGGAGGATCTATTGATGCTGGCTGCTGGAAGATCTGTTGTTGCTGCTGGGGGGTCTAATGTTGCTTGGGTGTGATATTTTGTTGTGGGTGGTTCACTGTTGCTGCACAGAATCTATTGTTGTTGGGGTGGAGTCCATTGTTGCTGGGGGAGTCTATTGTTGTGTAGGGATCTATTGCTGGGATGCTATTGTTGCTGGCTGCAGGGGATCTATTTTACTGTTTTTATTTTTATCATAACATGTTCCATACAAATGATTTAACACCACAAAATGATAGTTGGTTCTGTATTCTCTAAAAGGGGAAGTACTGGTAGGTGGGTAGGGAGTGGAATCAAGGGAGGGTGGTCAGAGGTGGGTACGGGGCATTGACAAGGGGTGACTCAGACGGTGGGAGTTCCTGCACCTATTCTCCGAGAAAAAAAGCCCTGTGCACAGCCATTTCTACAGGAATGTGTGTGTTGGCAATAGTGCATTGGAAGATAAGTCTATTTAGGACCATGGCTTCCAGGCTCGGCGTGCACTTTGCGAGTAGCTAGAGTAGGGACAGGGCATCTGTCTGTCAAGGACAGTGTTTAGCACCAGGGAAAGGTTTCAGATGAGTAGGGAAAATGCAGGGGCACGCCTCCCTACCTGGAAGCCTTATCACTTGGGTACAACCCGCCAGGCCGCATTCCGCTGCTCGAGACAGACACTGTCGGCACACCTGAGACCTTCTGCTACTGACACATTGCTGTTGCATCCTGTGGGTGCTGCCGGATGGGTTTCCTTCCCGTCGGTCATGTTGTGTGTTGTTGAACTTCAAGTACAATATATTCCAGTTACTCTGCATCTGGACTCTAAGGGGTGGATTTCCTAAAGGCAAATAGACTGTGCACTTTGTGCACTTCAAGTGCAGTTGCTCCAGAGCTTAATAAATAAGCAGAAGCTCTGCTGACTTCGATCATCCAATTATGTGCAAGCAAAAATGCATTTTTTTTCTACTCTCCTTGCATGTCATTGGGTATTTTTTGCAAAGTGAAGCTTTGACTCATTTACTAAGCTCCAGAGAACAGGAAACTAAGGCTGCAATCCACACAGGCTCACCAAAATTGGACAATGGAAGATTTATAGTTACATAGTTACATATATAGTTACATAGTAGGTGAGGTTGAAAAAAGACACAAGTCCATCAAGTCCAACCTATGTGTGTGATTATGTGTCAGTATTGCATTGTATATCCCTGTATGTTGTGGTCATTCAGGTGCTTATCTAATAGTTTCTTGAAGCTATCAATGCTCCCCGCTGAGACCACCGCCTGTGGAAGGGAATTCCACATCCTTGCCGCTCTTACAGTAAAGAACCCTCTACGTAGTTTAAGATTAAACCTCTTTTCTTCTAATTTTAATGAGTGGCCACGAGTCTTGGTAAACTCTCTTCTGCGAAAAAGTTTTATCCCTATTGAGGGGTCACCAGTCCGGTATTTGTAAATTGAAATCATATCCCCTCTCAAGCGTCTCTTCTCCAGAGAGAATAAGTTCAGTGCTCGCAACCTTTCCTCATAACTAAGATCCTCCAGACCCTTTATTAGCTTTGTTGCCCTTCTTTGAACTCGCTCCATTTCCAGTACATCCTTCCTGAGGACTGGTGCCCAGAACTGGACCGCATACTCTAGGTGCGGCCGGACCAGAGTCTTGTAGAGCGGGAGAATTATCGTTTTATCTCTGGAGTTGATCCCCCTTTTAATGCATGCCAATATTCTGTTTGCTTTGTTAGCAGCAGCTTGGCATTGCCTGCCATTGCTGAGCCTATCATCCACTAGGACCCCCAGGTCCTTTTCCATCCTAGAATCCCCCAGAGGTTCTCCCCCCAGCGTATAGAATGCATTCATATTTTTGCCACCCAAATGCATTATTTTACATTTTTCTACATTGAACCTCATTTGCCATGTAGTCGCCCACCCCATTAATTTGTTCAGGTCTTTTTGCAAGGTTTCCACGTCCTGCGGAGAAGTTATTGCCCTGCTTAGCTTAGTATCATCTGCAAATACAGAGATTGAACTGTTTATCCCATCCTCCAGATCGTTTATGAACAAATTAAATAGGATTGGTCCCAGCACAGAACCCTGGGGCACCCCACTACCCACCCCTGACCATTCTGAGTACTCCCCATTTATCACCACCCTCTGAACTCGCCCTTGTAGCCAGTTTTCAATCCATGTACTCACCCTATGGTCCATGCCAACAGACCTTATTTTGTACAGTAAACGTTTATGGGGAACTGTGTCAAATGCTTTTGCAAAATCCAGATACACCACGTCTACAGGCCTTCCTTTATCTAGATGGCAACTCACCTCCTCATAGAAGGTTAATAGATTGGTTTGGCAAGAACGATTCTTCATGAATCCATGCTGATTACTGCTAATATCGTACGTATTACTAAAATCCTGTATATAGTCCCTTATCATCCCCTCCAAGAGTTTACATACTATCGATGTTAGGCTAACTGGTCTGTAATTCCCAGGGATGTATTTTGGGCCCTTTTTAAATATAGGTGCTACATTGGCTTTTCTCCAATCAGCTGGTACCATTCCAGTCAGTAGACTATCTGTAAAAATTAGGAACAACGGTCTGGCAATCACTTGACTGAGTTCCCTCAAGTCTAATTTTAATTCCGTCCTCTGTTAGCCATGTAGGTGCTTCCTGTGTTGTGTCATGAGGATAAACACTGCAGTTTTGGTTACTGAAGCCCCCCGATTCACTCGTGAAGACTGAGGAGAAGAATAAATTCAATACCTTCGCCATCTCCCCATCCTTTGTAACCAGATGTCCTTCCTCATTCTTTATGGGGCCAATATGGTCTGTCCTCCCTTTTTTACTGTTTACATACTTAAAGAATTTCTTGGGATTTTTTTTGCTCTCCTCCGCTATGTGTCTTTCATGTTCTATCTTAGCTGTCCTAATTGCACGCTTACATTTCTTATTGCATTCTTTATAAAGTCTGAATGCTGAGGATGATCCCTCAACCTTGTATTTTTTGAAGGCCTTCTCCTTTGCTTTTATATGCATTTTTACATTGGAGTTAAGCCATCCAGGACTTTTGTTCGCTCTTTTAAATTTATTACCCAATGGGATACATTGGCTAATGCCCTTATTTAATATGCTCTTAAAGCAAACCCATCTCTCCTCCGTATTCTTTGTTTCTAATATTTTATCCCAGTTTATGCCTTTTAGCAAGGTTTGTAGTTTAGGGAAGTTGGCTCTTTTGAAATTCAGTGTCTTTGTATTCCCTTTATGTTTCCTATTTGTGTGATTTATACTGAAACTAATTGACCTGTGATCACTGTTACCTAAATTGCCCCGCATTTCCACATCCGTGATCAGGTCTGTATTGTTGGTAATCAGTAGATCCAGTAATGTTTTATTTCTAGTTGGTGCGTCTACCATCTGACCCATAAAATTGTCCTGCAAGACATTAAGGAACTGGCGAGCCTTAAATGAATGTGCGGTTCCCTCCGCCCAGTCTATGTCTGGATAATTAAAATCCCCCATTATGATAACACTTCCCATTCTTGCTGCTAATCCAATTTGTGATAGGAGATCCGTCTCCACTTCCTCCCTCAGGTTTGGGGGCCTATAGCATACTCCCAGTATTATTTTCCCCTTAGCTTTATCCCTTTGGAGCTCTACCCATAAGGATTCCACCTCCTCTCTAGCTCCCTCAGTGATGTCATCTCTCACATTCACTTATACATTATTCTTGATATATAGGCATACCCCTCCCCCTTTTTTACCCTCTCTATCCTTGCGGTATAGGGTATACCCTTGAATGTTTGCCAGCCAATCATGAGAGCTGTTGAACCAGGTCTCTGAAATTCCCACAAAATCCAAATCCTCCTCGTACAACAGTATCTCTAGTTCACCCATCTTGTCCGCCATGCTCCTGGCATTGGTGAACATGCCACATAGTTTAGACCGGTCGCATATTGTCCTCGTATTGGGTGTTTCGAGATTGCAACTAGGACTTGCTACTATACTCACCTTGTGTTTTTGTGCTTTGGTTAACCTACCACTAATGCCCCCAATACTAGCCTCTGGAATATCTTCCGCGCTGGCTATCTCTGCCTCTGGACCCTCCCCCCCATCGCCTAGTTTAAAAACCCCTCTAACTTTTTGGCCATCTTCCTTCCCAGCAGATCTGCACCCTCCTCATTTAGGTGCAGTCCGTCCCTTCTATAGTACCGGTTACCAACTGAGAAGTCGGCCCAGTCCTCCAGGAACCCAAACCCCTCCTTACTACACCAGCTCTTCAGCCACTTGTTTACTTCCCTAATCTCCCTCTTCCTTTCTGGTGTGGCTCGATGTACCGGTAGTATTCCTGAGAATACTACCTTGGAGGTCCTTTTCCTCAATTTAGCTCCTAAGTCCCTAAAATCGTTCTTTAGGACACTCCATCTGCCTCTGACTTTGTCATTGGTGCCAACGTGCACCATGACAGCCGGGTCTTCCCCAGCCCCTCCCAGTAATCTGTCCACAAGATCCGTGATGTGCTGAACCCGAGCGCCCGGTAGACAACATACTGTTCGGCGCTTCAGGTCTTGGTTACAGATTGCCCTCTCTGTCCTTCTAAGAATTGAGTCCCCTACCACCAGAATCTGTCTTTCCTTTCCCTTTGCTGCCCCCCCACTCTCACTGGAGGAGTTCTTCCCCCAGCAGCTAGGAGAGTCCCTCATCTCCAGCAGTGCTGGTCCCTGACTGGTTTCACCAATGACACTCAAAGTAGCGTACTTATTGGGATGCTCCAGTCCTGGATCGGCCTCCCTGGCTTTTCCCCCTCTACCCCTCCTGACTGTCACCCATCTACTCTTTGCTAGTGCCAGCACCTCTTTGTCTCCACCCGCCTCTGTGCTGGCCCCTGCCGTGTACGTTCCTGGCTCTCATTTAGTATGGAGGGACTTCTCAGTGCTGACAGTTGCTTCCCCAGATTCCGAACCTGGGCTTCCAGGGAAACAATGTGCTTACATTTTGCACAGCAGTATTCGCCCTCGATCTGATGATCAAGGAACGCATACATGCGGCAAGATGTACAAAGAGTCGCCTCTCCACACCCGCCGGGCATCGTACCTATTAAATTTAGTGAGGATTTGGGGATTTTACCCTGTCCAAATTACCTAACAGCTAGCTTCCTGGCACTAATACTCAAGACAATACACAGGTACACAACAAGACAATACACAGGTACACAACAAGACAATACACAGGTACTCACAGACCTACGTGCAATCGCAGAACAGTCGCAGACCTATGTACACTCGCAATACTCAAGTATAAAATACACAATACACAAGTACTAACGATCCACACACACTACTCAGACAACACTCATGTACTCACACTACACAGGTACTATGACCCCTGTTATAATCTCCTGTTTTAAACTCTGGTTTTAACTCACCACTTAGAAAAGTTCCACTTGGTATAAGTTCCAGCAATCTCCCAATGAGCAGGCTCAGGATGAGTCCTACACACAGTTATATAGACTGCAGGCACCTGTGAGCAATCACCCCTCCCCCTACTTAATAGCCTGAAGGAACCAAAGAAGAAAAAAAAAAAAAAAAGCTATTTAAAAAGTGACAGAAAAGGCTAATTGAAAAGCTAAAAGGAAAAGCCCCAAAAATGCTACCCAGCAAACAAAAAGTAAAACTTGTTCACTCTCCGTCTGGTTTTAACTCACCACTTAGAAAAGTTCCACTTGGTATAAGTTCCAGCAATCTCCCAATGAGCAGGCTCAGGATGAGTCCTACACACAGTTATATAGACTGCAGGCACCTGTGAGCAATCACCCCTCCCCCTACTTAATAGCCTGAAGGAACCAAAGAAGAAAAAAAAAAAAAAAAGCTATTTAAAAAGTGACAGAAAAGGCTAATTGAAAAGCTAAAAGGAAAAGCCCCAAAAATGCTACCCAGCAAACAAAAAGTAAAACTTGTTCACTCTCCGTCTGGTTTTAACTCACCACTTAGAAAAGTTCCACTTGGTATAAGTTCCAGCAATCTCCCAATGAGCAGGCTCAGGATGAGTCCTACACACAGTTATATAGACTGCAGGCACCTGTGAGCAATCACCCCTCCCCCTACTTAATAGCCTGAAGGAACCAAAGAAGAAAAAAAAAAAAAAAAGCTATTTAAAAAGTGACAGAAAAGGCTAATTGAAAAGCTAAAAGGAAAAGCCCCAAAAATGCTACCCAGCAAACAAAAAGTAAAACTTGTTCACTCTCCGTCTGGTTTTAACTCACCACTTAGAAAAGTTCCACTTGGTATAAGTTCCAGCAATCTCCCAATGAGCAGGCTCAGGATGAGTCCTACACACAGTTATATAGACTGCAGGCACCTGAACGTTGCCTGGTCTGATGAGTCTTGATTTCAGCTGCGACATTCAGATGGTCGGTCAGAATTTGGTGTAAATAACATGAAAGCATGGATCCATCCTGCCTTGTCTCACCGTTTCAGGCTGGTGGTGGTGTAATGGTGTGGAAGATATTTTCTTGGCACACTTTGGGCTCCTTAGTACCAACTGAACATCGTTTAGACACCACAATATACCTGAGTATTGTTGCTGACCATGTCCATCCCTTTATGACTACAGTGTCCCCATCTTCTGATGGCTCCTTCTAGCAGGATAATGTCACCATGTCACAAAGCTCCAATCATCTCACCACTGGACAATGAGGTCCCTGTACTCCAATGTCCTCCACACTCACCACATCTCATCCAATAGAGCACCTTTGGGATGTGGTGGAATGGGAGAGTCGCATCATGGATGTGCAGCAAACAAATCTGCAGCAACTGCATGATGCTATTATGTCACTATGGACCGAAATCTCTGAGGAATGTTTCCAACACCTTCATGAATCTATGGCACAAAGAATAAAGGCAGTTCTGAAGGCAAAATGGGGTCCAACCCGGTACTAGCAAGGTGTACCTAATAAAGTGGCCGGTGAGTGTGTGTGTGTGTGTGTGTGTATATATATATATATATATATATATATATTGTAAAACTAATCACATTCTCCCCTACACCTACAAATGAAAAAAAAAATAGAGGGAAGGGGCATCAGTTTCTTTTTTTTTTTTTTTTTAAGCAGCCGTATTACGATTACGCCTTTATCATCGCTGTATCATCATCATGTACACCAAGTCCAACATGCATTATCATGTACAACAAGTAGGTATCACCATTGGAGCTGCAGAGACGCAAGACATCAATATTAGGTCTATTAACCTTTCTGTGGCTGAGACAGAAGAGATTTTCTTGGCGGGCGAGTGATTCACAGCTCGGCGGCGGCGGCGCCCAGGGTTAATTTGCTTTATAAATAGACCCTGTGTATTACAATGTTTGCATTTCTCTATCAAAACCCCAGACATGAATGAGAAAGAGATGAGGATCTCTCGGCAACTTCCCCAGCGAGATGGCTTTTTTTTCCCTTTCCCTTTACAAAATGTATGAATTTGTTGTTTTTTTTTGTCTGCTTGGCATATTTTCCTGTCTATATTTTTTCATCGGAATCAGCACAAGGTATCTGACCTTTTCCATGAGCGGAATGATAACTGCTTTGAAAAAGCCCTTTAAATTCACCTTTTTTTGACAATTTTTGTAGAACTGCTCTGGATGTCAAAATCAGGACTGGGACAAGGGGCGGGGCAGGAGGGGCGGCTGCCCTGGGCACTGTGGTATCATGTGAGGTGGGGGGTGCCACAAAGAAATTGGGGGGGTTAGGGGATTTGTGTTGGGAGGGGGAATGTGGGAGGCATCAGGGAGTAAGAATTGTTTTAGAAGGGGACATTTGACAGGGACTGCTAGGAGTGGTGATTTTGGGGGATTTGTGTTGGGAGAGGGGATGGGGGAAGAGGATTTGTGCTAGGAGGGGGGATGGGGGGGGTTGTGCTATAAGAGGTAATATGGTAAAGGAGGAAGAGAATTTGTGCTAGTAAGGATGATTGGCGGGGGGGTGTTGTTCTAGGAGTGGGGATTGTGGGGGGGATTTGTACTGGGAAGGGGGATTTGGGGTGTGGGGAAGAGGATGTGTACTTGGAGGGGAAATTTGAGGGGTAGAGGATTTGTGCTGGGGAGAAGTGATTTTTTTTGGGGTGGGGACGGGGGGGGGGGTTGGGTTGTGCTGTGGGCATTTGAGGAGAGAGAGGACGTAAGCTGGGAGGGGGGTATGGAGGGGGGAAAGATTTGTGTTGAGAGGGGGAATTTCAGCAGGGGGCGGATTTGCCCGGGGGGGGGGGGGATGCATGCAGATTAGTGCAATTTTTTTTCATGGGAGGGTTGATTTTTGCTGACATATGATGCTCATACATCTTAGGTGGGGGGGGTCTTGACGCAGTTTGGTATGTTTGCCCTGGGCTCTAGATCTCTAGATGGCCTCGCACTGGTTAAAACCTCCATGTAGACCAGTCTTGCTCAACCTTTTTAACCCAGAGGAACCCCTAAAATAACTTCTGGGTCTTCGGGGACCCTTTCTAAAGTCAGTTCATTGGAAATCAATAGGAAAAATTAGTAATGGCGGCGATCTGCGATTTTTATCATGACTGTGACATTATGGCGGACACATCAGACACTTTTGACACGTTTTTGGGACCACTGTCATTTATACAGCCATCAGTGCTATAAAAATGCACTGATTACTGTGTAAATGACACTGGCGGGGAAGGGGTTAAACACTAGGGGGCGATCAAGGGGTTAAGTTTGTCCTAGAGAGTGATTCTAACTGTAGGGGGGATGGGCTCACTACAGCATGACAGAGATCACTGTTCCCAACGACAGGGAGCAGTGATCCCTGTCATGTCACTAGGCAGAACAGGGAAATGCCTTGTTTACATAGGCATCTCCCCGTTCTGCCGCTTCGTGACACGATTGCTGGACACCAGCGGACATCGAGTCCGCGGGACCCGCGGGCACGGTCACGCTGTACGCGGCGAGCGCGCACGCCCACTAGACCCGCAAATTAAAGGGGACATACAGGTACGCCTATTTGCCCACCGCTGCCATTGTGTCACTGTATATCGGCGTTAGGTGGTCAGCAAGTGGTGAAAAGTCGGGGAAGCATATAAAAATCCATCCATGGTGAGAATGCCACTCCATTCCACACTTCCAAGAGCAACACCGCTATTTGCTGCAGGGGATCACCACTACCAGAGAGCAGATTCTGTCAGATCACACACTATAGCCAACCACAGCGGGGAGGCCTAGTGATGTCACACACGCCTGGTGGGGATATGGGTGTAGCTACGCGTTTCAGTGGTAAAGCATTACATTGCATACGTTGGGTGCGCCCTGGGGGTGGATCCTTGATACTCAGCACTCACCGGAAGTAGGTGGAATGATGCAGGGTGTCATACGACCTGCAAGAGGAGTGGTGCTGGATCATCAGTGTAGGAGTTTCTTTGGGGAACAGTGGCGAGCATTGCAACAAAAGCTACATTTTATTTTTCTGGGGGAATTACATTTCTAAAACCAAAACCTGGGATGAGGAAAAAAAAACCTTGCAATCCACCGCAAGAGTTAATGGATTTTAAGTCTCAGGGTAGCTGAAGAGGCTGTATTACGTCTCTTACACCCTGCTCTGTCATGCTCTAGCATTGTTTTCTTCTCTCCTCCACTCCAGGCAGTAGGCAGTTCCTCTACCATTCAAGATAGTGGCACCCAGCAACAATCCCGGGCTTGTGGACATCTACGCAAGTGAGGCTTACAGGTAAATAACATGTAAAAAATATATTACATGCACAGAGCAGCCTGGATCCTCCTCTTCTCGGGTCCCTTTTCGGTGTTCCTGGCCCCTTCCTCCTGTCGAGTGACCCCACAGCAAGCAGCTTGCTATGGGTGCACCTGAGCCGAGTCACAGCTCCCTGTGTCCACTCAGACATGGGTCCCCCATTTGACCCCGCCCCCCCTCTCTCTCTTCTGATTGGCTAACTGTCTCAGCCAATCAGGGGGAGAGCCCGGATGGCTGAGCCACTCGTGGACATCACTGGAGAGAGATGGGGCTCAGTTAAGTATTAGGGGGGCTGAGGGGGGCTGCTGCACACAAAAGGTCTTTTTTATCTTAATGCAACCTTCTGACTTTACAATCACTTTTAAGTAAGATGGTCACGGCCAGAAATGCCGGGGGGGAGGGTTCAAAGTGATTTCTCAACAAAATTAAGCATGGAGACATGGGTGGATGGGGGGGGGGGGGTTTGCTTTGAATATTAAAAATTCATGAATTCATGTTTTTGGTTTGTGGTCCTCAGATGTAGTGAGGATCCGCTTTAAAGAAGTAGAAGGACATGGAAGTTGAAGAAGAGTAGTCCAAGCTCTGCAACCTCCCAGTGAGGCACCAGTGGGAATTCAGAGAGGACACGCTGGCCGAGATAACACAATGACGTTTCTTATATGCCAATTCAGGAAAATTCTAAATGGGACAACCAGGTGGAGATGATGAAAATTGGTAGCGGAGTCCATACCTTGTGTCTCCTATGGCCTTTGCAAGACAAAGATTTTCATATTTGACTGAAGTATATTTTTAAAGTCCCTGCCTTGTCCGTCTCAGAAGAGCCATATGTCAAAAAGAGAAGTCATGGTATATTTACTCGGTGACACCTCAAGGGAGGAACATAACCCTGACAATCTGTTCTCGGTGATTGCTGCTTGAGCGACCTCGGCACTTTTTCCTTGCAGCTGACCTGGATGTGCGGCATGTGTTTGCCTGCGACTAGCTTTATATAAGATGACAAGGTGCAATATTCCAATATTTGGCAGCTGGGATGAGGCTTCAGTAATCTCATTAGGAACAACGAGCGTCATTTCAATATCTCACATCTCATAATTAAACTGTGAAAGTGTAACTTCACCTGTCTTATCGATGGAGAGAGGTGATCAAAGCTGGCAACACACCTCTGACTGTCCATTTCGTTTCCCCCCTGACCGATTGAGCACCAGTGGAGGGGAACCAATTTTTTTTTTGTGTTCTCCAATCTTCCAAACCGCAATTGATAATGGGGCAAATGCACCCTAACTGCAAACCAAGCCAACCCTGGCTTGCACTTGTGACGCGGCCCTGTCTGTCTACTCGGCATGCCAGTGCATGTGAACAGCCTCCTCTGGCTGTTATTTAGCTTTTAAGTGGGTGGCCGGTGGATGGTAAAAGCGCAGCTCAGCTACCTATTTTTACAACTGCCCTCCAGACCTCCCATGTGAAAGAGGTCTTATAGTCAAAGAATGCAAAGTGATGTTTTTTTAAATAACCAGTAGAGCAAATATTAATAAGTAGTTAAATAATAAATAAATATCAGTATAATAATAAAATTGGTATACTAATGTAATATAATGTATGATATATAATTAGCTATATAATATTAGAAATTTCATTTTTAAATAATAATAAATATTAGTATAATAATATAATATAAGATGTATAATTAGTTATGATATATTAGTAATTTTCTTAATAAATAATAATACTATATATATATAACATAATATAATTAATATATATATATATATATATATATATATATATATATATATATATATATATATATATATACTATAACATAATAGATATAGTGTATGATATATTATTATACTATATTATACTATATATACAATATATACTATATATATATATATATATATATATATTATCCAATGGTTGCTGCATACATATCAGAGATACAAAAAGGGCCTGGGTGCGCAGCAAAGACTGTAGTACATATAATCCAAAAGAGAGAGAGGCACTCAAGACCCGTAGACCCGTGAGTGCTGCTCTCTTTTGGATTTTATCTATATATATATATATATATATATATATATATATATATATATATATATATAAAAATATATATGGCTTTTTTTCAGCGGGAACGTGGGGGAACGCAGTTCCGGCACCTTCACCACTGACAGCAAGTGGTGCTGGGTGGTGCTGCAGGGTCTATTGATACTCACTGCTAGGGGATCTATTCTAGCTGGAGGGTATCTATTTTTTGCATGCGGGACTATTGTTTCTGAGGAAGTCTATTGTTGCTGGTGGAAGACCTACTGTTAATGGGTCTTATATTGCTGGGGGGTCAGTTGTTGCTGGGAGAGATCTACTGTTGAGGGAGGGGTCTATTGTTGCTGGCTGCCGGAGAATCTATTGATGCTGGCTGTGGGGAGATCTGCTGTTTCTGCTGGGAGTCTATTGTTGCTGGGGGTTTTTTTTTTTGTGGTGGGGTGGTCTATTGTTGCTGGCGGGGGCCCTATTGTTACTGGCTGCAGGGGTTCTATTTTACTGCTTTTCTTGTTATAATTACCAAATTCCTTATGGATTACTTAGCACCACAAATTGATACTTGGTTCTGTATTGTCTAAAAGGGCAGTACTGTGTACTGGGTAGGGGATGGAGCCAAGGAACGGTGCTCGGAGGTGGGTAGGGGTGGAGAAAAGGGGTGGCTCAGAAAGGGGGCGTTCCTGCACCTATTCTCTGAGAAAAAAAGCCCTGTATATATATATATATATATATATATATATATATATATATATAAACAGCATGATATAATATAATTATATACATAGTGATATAATGCATTAAATAATACTATGTATTGATGTATGTAATAAATAATAAGTATTAATATAATAATATAATTGGTATAATAATATATGATTTATAATTAGTTACATTATATTTGTAATTATATTAGTAAATAATAATAACTAATAAATCAATATTAGTAGTATACAATATATTACAGTAAATAATAATATGCTTCTTGTATAGCTGGACTATAGCAGCTCCACCTAAGCAAGTCAAATTAATGAACTGGTTTGTTGTAACACTGGATAATAATAATATTAGAAGATCTAGCACATTTCCATGTATGTGAAGCAATACAAATATTACAGGGATTATAACCCTTAAAAAAGTAATTCTGGTAAATGACAAGTAGAAACTTAAAAAAAAAAAAAAAAAAAACACAGTTACTCTGAATACAGCTGGATTCCATGTAAAATCTGCAGTCACAAAGGGTGACTATACCTATTTATTTATTTTATTTTTACTTAATATTATTACTAAAAATGGATCCCATCACATGGTAAGTGCACTGTAAGCACTTCTTCAGTAACTTTTTTAAAAAAAAAACTCTGTCCAGCTGCTTGAAAACACATATTCAAACTAAGAAAGCAGCCAATAATTTATTATGGGATGTTCTGTACTATAGCTATCATTTGGAGAAATAAAAAATTAAAAAATCCACCTGACTAGCAGTTGTTCCTCTGTCTGAGTATATGCAGCTGCTTCACAGTAGGAGAATAGAACATTGGGAAGAAAACTACTTCCTTATAAGCTAAAAAAAAAAAAACTCCAGAATTTGTCTGTGGACATCCTGTGCCGACTACAAATGTAATTAGGTTGCAGAAAAAAATAAATAAAATGAAATGCATCCAGTAGATATTTTGGTTTTAGATATTGGATTAATGTCAAGCGAAAATGAGAAAGTGAGGAAAAAAAAAAAACAATTATTTAATATCTGTCCCAAACTGCTAGGTATCAGTTAGTGCAGGAAAGAACCCCACTTCTCCAGCGTTTCCACACTTGGAGAGACATTTGAAATTAAGCGGAGATAGCAGCTGAAGACAAGTGTATGCAAATGCGACAGGCCGCCCCTGGCTCTCTGCAAAGAGGGTTTTTAACAGTTTCACAGCATTTGCAACTAACACAAACAGCATCAAATTAAGGTAAAGTGTTTGCTTCTAATGTCTATGTAAATTAAGATCACACGTTGTCACAGACTTTCAGCTCTCAGACACTTTGAGTGATTTCCATGTCTCTCTCTCTCTCTCTCTCTCTTCCTGACCTTATTCTGAGAGGGGGACCTCTAAAGGGAAACTACAGCATATGTCAAGTCAGTACTGTAGCATTTCATTGAAGATAAAAAAAAAAAAAAAAAATGTCTTTGACTTTTCTACTTCTAATTTCACATTTGCTGTTTCATATTTTGAAGATTGTTACCCATGTAAAGAAGATGTGTAAATGCTCCCTCTAGTGGTCATTTTATATATCAACGTTGGTTACGGCTACCTCTTCTTAAAACCAAGAGCAAACCTTTATTATGTTGCAGCTTACTAACTCTTAGATGTGATGACAGTGGCGCTGCGTAACTATAACCTTCCGGGCCCTGTTGTAAGAAACCATGAAGTGCCCCCCTGACCACCGGGGCCCTTTCTATCAGTCAAGGCATAGCTCCCAACTGTCCCTGATTTGGAGGGACTGTCCCTGATTTGGAGCAATGTCCCTCTTTCCTCCTCATTTGTCCCTCATTTTGGTCTGATCTATATAGTTATATACAAAATGCACTTTTTATCTTTAAAAAAGTGTTTCTCAGTGTTAAACCTTTCATCCGATTTCTAAATTATTGCATTTGTACATTTTAAAAGCCAATATAAAGGAATAGTAGTGGTAAAAAAAAAGTCCTTGTGGATTTAATTAACCTTTTTTTTTGGTTAATTCTCCTTTAAGGAGGTGTGGTAGGGGGCGTGTCCTATTTCTACATACATTTGTTAGTAGGTGTCCCTCATTTCCATCTCAAAATGTTGGGAGGTATGGTCAAGGGGCCCTTTCCTCCCACTGATTCTGGGGTCCTTTACTTCTGTTGCAGGCCCCATTCACATCTTCTGCAGCCTTCCTGCCCTCTGAATTCTTGGCAGGAGTAGGGCATCAGATGCCTACCTTCCCAGAGAGGACTAACAGAGTCCCTAAGGCAAACACAAGGCCCATGGGCAAAATCCAACCCACCAGGCCATTTCATGTGGCCCTGGCACCTCTCCTGCAGCTGCGGCACCCCCCTCGTCCCCACCTTGTCTCAGCAGGCTGCAGCAGAGAGGAAGACAGACCTCCTCCTACATATCTTGCATCTCTCTGTGCAGACGCAGCACCCCCTTGTCTCCACCTTCCCCGGTCTCACCATTCATCAGTCTTCAGAAGCTGACTCCAGCCCTCCTCCAGTCCTCCTCCAGACCCTGCACTTTCTGCTTCCCAGTCCGCCCCCAGCTTCTTCCCAGCAGCAGCCAAAGGTAAGGGGGTGCACTGTGATGTAAGGGGTGGTGGGGGACTCTTGACTTCTAATAGTGGGGGGGGGCTCTTGACATCTGATGTAAGGGAGGGTACTTTGGACATCTAGTCTTACAGATACAACCGACCCATAATGCTGATTCAGCCCATGGTGAAATTGAGTTTGACACCCCTGCTCTAAGGGGACAATTTCCATACCTCCCAACATTTTGAGATAGGAATGAGGGACACCTACTAGCAAATGTATGAAGGCATAGGACATGCCCCCTGCCACACCCTCTTAAAGGAGAATTAACCCCAAAAAAGTTAATTAAATCCACAAGGGCTTTTTTTCCCACTACTGTTCCTTTATATTGGCTTTTAAAATTTACAAGTGCAGCAATTTAGAATTTGGATGAAAGGTTTAGCACTGGGAAACACTTTAAAGGATACAAATTGCATTTTATATACAACAATATAGATCAGACCAAAATGAGGGACAGAGGGACATTGGGACATTGCTCCAAATCCGGGACAGTCCCTTGAAATCTGGGACAGTTGGGAGGTATGAATTTCCCTTAACAGACACCCCTTCCCCTGTACCATTGACACAGTGCCACCTACAGGAAAAAAGAATGCCTACACCTGCCTACAGATACCTGCACCCTGCCCAAATAACTCCCATAAAACAAGTCATTTACTGCCGAATTTGCCTTATAAAACTCAATTGGGGTATTTCTTTAAAGGATGCAATTACAGTATCAATAGCAAGTGCACCTGGATCCTAACTACCCGAGGCAAGAATAGTGTAGGACATAAAGTACCTTGTTTATTAAATGCAAGGAAACTCATTCCCATACCCCAATGAGGCATCTGGTACATTGAGCGAATCCAGACCACCAGACAGTGGCGTGATACATTGTAACAAAGTAAAAAATGTTTACCTATTAGACTGGAACTCTTTATTTAAATGCCTGTCTCCCACTGTCATTTCACCTGCTGTTGTAAGCCAGGCTTCTGGAGGAGGTTTGCAGCTTGTTTATGTTCTAAAGGATTCATTGCTGTGCCGCACATAAAGGCTCAGCTGCGGCAGAGGACTGTACCGGGAGTGTAATGAGCGGTGATGAATAAAAAAAAAAAAATGAAAAATTGGGGAAAACAAGAAAAACTTCTTCTGCAATTTCCGTAGAGCCGTCTAGATCTCCAGACATATAACCCATCAACTATTCCGCCGGAGTTTTCCTGAAGCTAACGAACTGAAAGGTCGGCACCGTCTTGGGTAAAAATTAGTTCTTTATCACATTCTCTTTAAAAATTCCATCTTCCGAGTTAAAAAGAAGAATCCGTAATTCCATTCAATTCCACGCCATTAATCAGAGATGTTTCAAGGCTGCTGGTTCTTTATCACACCTTGTTGTCATCTTCATGACATGGCGACAAGGTTTGATAAAGAGACAGCAACCTTGAAAATGTGGCTGATAAATGATGAAGGACCAAATGGATTCACACTGCTTTAAACTTCATGGAAGACTGCAATGAGGAGTGAAAGCGGACCCTCCAGATCCACTTGAGGTCCCTGGACTTCACCCCTCTGTAATGTGTATCATTGCTACGGACATGACCCTGCTTCCTAAGCCTCCTGAGATATCCCCATCACATAACCCAAGAAGCTACAGGATCAGGGACACACAGCTGGCCGTCATCGAGGACTGGCTGCTGAACCCAGGATAGGCAGTTGACTTCTGATGAATGAGAAGAACCAAGATGGTGACACTCTCTTTAAAAATTCTATCTTTCAAGTAAAAAGAAGAATTTGTGATTCCTTTCAATCCCAGGTCATTAATCAGAGATGTTTCAAGGTTTCTGTCTCTTTTTAAGGCCTTGCTGTCAGCTTTAGGACATGGCGGCAAGGTTTGTTACAACAGCCTTGAAAACATGGCTGATAAATGCTGAAAGACCAGATGCAATCAAGCTGCTTTGAACTTCATGCAAGACTGTAATAAGGAGTGAAAGCGGACCCTCCAGATCCACTTGAGATCCCTGGACATCACCCCTCTGTAATGTAAATCATTGCTACGAACATGACCCTGCTTCCTAAGCCTCCTGAGATATCCCCATCACATAACCCAAGAAGCTACAGGATCAGGGACACACAGCTAGCCCTCATTGAGGACTGGCTGCTGAACCCAGGATAGGCAGTTGACTTCTGATGACTGAGAAGAACCAAGATGGTGACATTCTCTTTAAAAATTCCATCTTCCAAGTAAAAAGAATAATTTGTGATTCCTTTCAATCCCAGGTCATTAATCAGATACGTTTCAAGGTTTCTGTCTCTTTTTAAGGCCTTGCTGTCAGCTTTAGGACATGGCGGCAAGGTTTGATACAACAGCCTTGAAAACATGGCTGATAAATGCTGAAAGACCAAATGCAATCAGGCTGCTTTGAACTTCATGGAAGACTGTAATAAGGATTGAAAGCGGACCCTCCAGATCCACTTGAGATCTCTGGATTTCACCCCTCTTTAAAGTAAATCATTGCTAAGGACTTGACCCTTCTTCCTAAGCTTCCTGAGATATCCCCATCACATAACCCAAGAAGCTACAGAATCAGTGACACGCAGCTGGCCATCACCGAGGACTAGCTGCTAAACCCAGGATAGGCAGTTGACTTCTGATGACTGAGAAGGACCAAGATGGTGACATTCTCTTTAAAAATTCCATCTTCCAAGTTAAAAAGAAGAATTTGTGATTCCATTCAATCCCAGGTCATTATTTAAAGATGTTTCAAGGTTTCTGTCTTTTTTTCAGTCCTTGCTGTCAGCTTCATGACCTAGCGACAAGGTTTGATACAACAGCCTTGAAAACATGGCTGATAAATGCTGAAAGACCAAATGGAATCACACTGCTTTGAACTTCGTGGAAGACTGTAATAAGGAGTGAAAGCGGACCCTCCAGATCCACTTGAGATCCCTGGACTTCCCCCTTCCCCTCTCTACAATGTAAATCTCTGCTATTGACACGACTCTTCTCCTTAAGCTTCCTGAGATATCCCCCATCACATATCCCAGCATGCTACAGAATCAGGGACACATAGCTGGCCGGTATCGAGGGCTGGCTGCCTGAACCCTGAAGAGGCCAAGATGGCAGTGCTGGAACAAGGCTGTGGCCCCTTCTGAATTTTGGGTCGAAGTAGGACAATGTAGTTTTTTTCTAGGCAGGTGAGTATCTGAATTGAGGACAACCCAGCAAAAAAGGTAAAGCAAACCCAGCAAAAAAAAAAAGGGGGGGGGGTTTCTTCTTTGATGTGTACCTAGCATATTTTTGCACTGCATACTAGCACATTATGGCATAAATCCGCAGGGTGCCAATTTTTTTTTTTTTTTTGTGGAGTTTAACCCCTCTTTAATGTTTAGATCTACTTTAACCACTTAACCTCCAGAAGATTTTATACCCTTCATGACCAGATCATTTTTTTGCTATTCAGCACTGTGCTACTTTAACTGGCAATTGCACGGTCATGCAACACTGTACACAAATGAAATTTAGGTCATTGTTTTCACACAAATAAAGCTTTCTTTTGGTGGGATTTGATAATTTTTTGTGATATAGATGGATAAAGAACATTTGAAAAGAACATGAAAGAACATAAGAACATTTTGAAAAAAAAACAACAATATTTTCTACTTCATGCTCTAAAACATATCCAATAAAAAAAATCTATTTTTTTTTCATAAATTTTGGCCAAAATGTATTTGGTAAAAAAAAAAATCCCAATAACTGTATATTTGATTTGCTTAAAAGTTATAGAGTCTGTAAACTATGGTATATATCAGTGGCAGCCGCTCCATTAGGGGCACAGGGGCGCTGCCCCCCAATCCATGCACCTGGCCCCTAATCTACATGCAGGGCGCTGGACGCATGGATTACAATGTTTTTTTGTTTTTTTTTGAAGCACATGATTAGAGCCTGTTTATAGCCTGAGGCTCTAATTGGCTTCAAAAAGGGTGGGCTCGGGGTGCAGAGCACTGCACCCTGAGCCCACCCACTTGTGTGACAATAGCTTATTAATATTCGCTCTCGTCTTCCTGATTCTCCTCCAGGCCAATCAGGATGTGGGTCTTAAGACCCGATTGGCCGAGAGGAGAAGCGACCGTATTGGCTAGTACTCTGGGGAGGATGTACGAGTAGATCCGGGAGATGGGGGGGGGGGGGGGTCAGGTGGCTTGTGTGCCACCCCCCTAAAAAAATGGAGCACCAGCCGCCACTGGGATATACTGGAATTTAAGCAGCTATGACACTATATTACGGTAGTAATGGCGGAGATCAGCAACTTACAGTGGGACTGTGGAGGGCAATCTGGTGCCAGCTGACACTGACTTGGAGAGACACTAACTGACACTGACATCAATAGTGACACTAATACACTGATCAGTACTAATGCTGTACACTGTCACTGTACTAATGATATTGGCTGGAAAGGGGTTAATATCTAGGGGTTAACTGTGAGCCTAACAAGTGTAATATGTGTAATGTGTGCTGCTTTTACTTAACTATCTGGCTGCTTTTTCTCCCTGCTTTGCAGGGAGAAGAAACAGCCAGATCAATGTTCATAGTACACAGAATTCTGCGTGTGTGTGATTGGCCACAGCCGATCAGCTGACTTCAGCCAAAATCATTGGCTGAAATCAGCTGCCAAACAAACATATAGTGGGGTCTTCTCAGATTTGACTTCAAAAGAAAATACCCTTTAACTATTTCCCGTCTGCCCACAATGGTTGTACTGAGGGCGGGCAGAAGCTGCAGGCCAGGCGAGATGTGAACCCAACCTAAGGCTGCATTCACACCCAGGTGTATTCAGAATGTGCGCAAAATTGCACTGCCTTTGTGCGTGTTCTCAAGTGCATGCCTGTTCATTTCAATGGGGCTGCCCTATGTGTGACAAACGCATAGCTCATGTAGCTTTCTGCATGTTGTGCATTTATTTTTTAATTGAACATTTTAAAACGATTGTTGCGTGCCTTTCAGGGGCGGATCCAGGGGGGGGCAACAGGGCAATTGCCCCCCCCCCCGAAGCACACACTGACACTCTGAAATTGAATGTTATTTATATCCTGCCGCTCCGCTCCGGCCGCTGTGCCGGCCCGAGTCTCTCTCTCTCTCTCATGTGCCGATCATCAGCGAGAGAGAGACTCGCGTGTGGTACGGGCGGCGGCGGGCGGTCAATAACACTGAAGGAAGGAGGTGGGTAGAGCCTCTTCCCTGCACTCGTTGCTAGACGCCAGGCGGCCCTGGCGTTAGCAATGAGTGACGTCAGTCAGGTCAGCGTCAGTCACACTCTCAGCCGAGCCGACCGGCGGCCGGTGTGAGTGTGACTGTGATGTGACACAGCCTGCCCTGGAGCGGCGCCTCCTAATCCTATACATACAGCATACAGCAGAGTGAGTCTCAGAGAGAGCAGACAGCAGCCAGTAACTCAGTGAGTGTGGCTGAGTCTGTTACACAGCAGGCAGCCTGGAGCGGCGCCTCCGAGGAGTCCTATCCTATATGATACAGCAGACAGCTGAGCTGAGTGTCCGGCAGCTCCCTGTGAGGACGGGCAGGCAGGCGGGAGAGAGAGCGGATTGGACGGGCGTCTCCGTGTGTGGATGGGCGGGTGAAACTAAGGCTGAGCAGGCTAGGTGTGTGTGTGTGTGGGGTGGCTGGCCAATCAGCGAGCCGACGGGCAGGGGAGCAGAGAGATGACATCATCTCTCACCGCCCCCACATCTCTGCATTAACTTCCGCCCTCACTGTGCAGGTAGCATGGGCAGCAGGGAGATTACATTATCTCTCTGCTGCCTGTCTCTGGAACAAGGAAGCAAGAAAAAAGCAAAACACCACCTTACCTGGCACGTGACAATCCACATCTGGTGGCAAGTGACAATCCGCATCTAGTGGCAGATGACGTGCAAAGTGACAATCCGCATCTAGTGGCATATGACGTGGCAAGTGACAATCCGCATCTAGTGGCAGATGACGTGGCAAGTGACAATCCGCATCTAGTGGCATATGACGTGGCAAGTGACAATCCACAATGTGTGGCATATGACGTGGCAAGTGACAATCAGCATCTAGTGGCAATTGACGTGGCAAGTGACAATCCGCAATGTGTGGCATATGACGTGGCAAGTGACAATCTGCATCCAGTGACAGGTGACGTGGCAAGTCACAATCCACAAGGTGTGGCAAGTGACAATCCGCATCTAGTGGCAGGTGTCAATCTGCATCTGGTGGCAGGCAAGTGACAATCCACAAAATGTGGCAGACAACGGTGGCAGGTGACACGCTCGGGGTTCCCACTGATTCTGCATTATGGTGAGTTGAATGATTTCATTTTATATTACAATGTAATAATACAAATAATGCGCTTCAATCATCCTGACACCATAACAACCATGGTGCTGGGATGATTAAAGCACCAACAACAGCCATTTCCCCGATAAATTGTCCGCAAAAAAAAATGTATATTTCTGGCAGTGCCCCTCCCGAGACTAGGCTCTGGATCCGCCCCTGGTGCCTTTCTGTGCAAAAAAAGTGTGTCTACGCATTTCAGGTGCCATTAACAATGAATGCAGCGCAATGCGACACACAGCTTGGTGCGTTTCGCAAAACATACAAAAACAAATGATTACATTCAAGAAGCATTTAAGTGTGAATTGAGCCTTGGAGGTGCTTTCAGGCCAAGTCTTAAAGAGCCTGTGAATCTTCCCTATAATGGTTATTCAGCAGATGGAATTTGTATTTTGAGAATGTTTTGATCGAGGTCCAGGCTTACTAGTGATGCCAAAAACAGCTCATAGCTGCAGGTTGTAAAATTCCAGTTCCCAACATCCCAAATTCTAATGACTAAAATTCAATCTTGACTGAAGTGTAAGCTGAATTCTATCCCCAGCCCAGCCGGAGCACTCAGCCACAATAGCCCGAGTAATTGAAGGATCTCAGATGCTGTTGGACTTCCTGAGAGGCCGAGCTGTCAGTCACTTCTGGGCTTCTTGAAATTACAGTGACATCTCCGCTCTGCATGGAAGGGTCCCAAACTGAGTTCTCAAAGACTGCGGACTTGATGCTCCCGACAAATACTAAAAACACCAATCAATTTAGTTATATATTGATTAAAAAAATATGAAATGCAGTTTATATGTAACCAGTATTTGACTTGGTATTGAAGCAAAAAATTGTACCTCTGTGCAGGAGCTTCCTGTAATAAAGACCGCTCACTGCAGCTCTCTCACCTTGTGCAGGGTGACTGGTCTGGTCTCCGCCCCCTCCTGTAGTTTTCTGCAGGCAGCCTGTAGTGGGTGGAGACTGCTGGGCCCCTCCCACAGCTCTACTCTCTGCACAGGCTATGTACAGCACAGTGATTATGTCACTGCTGTTTTTACAAGGTGATGTCTGCATTTGAACATTTGAAAAGGAATTCAGTGCACATACAGTTGATTAATATCTTTTGTAGCTATGGAGGAATATATATATATATATATATATATATATATATATATATATATATATATATATATATATACACACATATATATATATATATATATATATATATATATATATATATATATATATATATATATATATATATGTGTATATATATATATGTATATATATGTGCATATATATATATATATATATATATATATGTACTGTATATCTGTATATATATATATATATATGTGTGTGTACTGTATATATATATATATATATATATATACTGTATGTGTGTGTATATATACCTTAAGTCCCGTCTGGATTCCCAATATTCAGCTTAAGGCTCCATTCACATCTCTGCGTTCCGAATTGTGGGCGGAATTCTGCCCACGATTCGCAATCACGACAAATCGCAGGACGCCCGTGCGTTCCCGGTGCTTTGCCCTTTGATGCAACAGCACCCCAAACGCAGCGCGATTTTCCCGCGGGTGACAATCACAATAAAAACGCACGAACAGAATCGCAGGGCGCCCGCCGCCCCAAAAGAAATACAGGAGCTTCTTTTGGGAGACGGGCATCCCCCCCATTCTATTTGAGCATTTTTACTGCGATTGTCGCCCCTATACGCGGAGATGTGAACGGAGCCTTAGGGCTGTTCATACTAGATGCCGTTAAGTGCATTTTTATTCTGCATAAAAAAAAAAAAAACACACAGACAGTGTTTAACATGGATTCCAATGGCCCTAGTTCATACCAGTGCAGTCAACAAAAGTAGAACATGTTGCATTTTATTTCTGCATGGAACGCATTTGGAAAGCAGTAAAGCGCAAAAAAATGCATTGGAACACTCTTGTAATCAACAGAGATGAAGAAAAAAAGAAGGGAAAAATGCACTAGAATGGATTAAAAATGCATCAAAAATGAATTAAAACACATCAAAAAATGCAACAAAGATGCACCTGAATGCAGAAATTGCCCTTTGAACAGCCCTTAACCACTTCCTACCCGGCCTATAGCAGATTGATGGCCAGACGGTGGTTTAATTCTTACTGGACATCATACGATGCCCTTCAGAACATGCCACTTTTGCGCACTCCCGGGGGCACGCAGCGTGGTGATCCGTGGTGCAGTGTGTCGCTCGGTAAAGAGCCTATGACATATGTCCTACTGGACACAGCTGATCACAGTATACATAGGAAGTGCCGGTTATTGGCATTCTTCTACTCACTGACAGGGCGTGAGCAGAGGAGAGCCGATAAGTGGCTTTCTTAATAGGAGAGGGGGGTCTGCGCTTATAATCAGTGCATGAGTATCAGTACAGCCCCATCAGTGATGTCTGTCTGTCAGTGCCCACCAGTGATGCCCACCAGTGATGCCCTTCAGTGCCCATCAGAGCTGCCTTTCAGTGCCCATCAGTGCACATCAGTGCCCATAAAGGCTGTCCATCAGTGCTCATCAGTGCCGCCTATAAGTGCCCATCAGTGCTGCATATCAGTGCCCATAAAGGCTGTCCATCAGTGCCACCTATAAGTGCCCATGAGTGCTGCATATGAGTGCCGCCTATCAGAAAGCAAAGGGGTTCTGGGACTTTAAATGAGGTGTATGATAACATTCACCTCCATCCCTAAATCAGAAATAAGAAAGGGTTTTTTTGGGACTTTGAGTGAGGCACAAGACACGTGGTAGGAGAAATTGTGAAATTTTTAATTGGCATAAAAGCAAAGCATACCTCATAAACATATGATACGTGGTTGAACATGAGTATTTTTATCTATATACAAGGCGATGGCATACAAAAAAGGAATTCATATATATATATATATATATATATATATACACATGCACGCATCTGAAATCGCATAGTATCCCATGGAAGTAACTAGTATAAAAAGCCAAATGCTTATTGAGTAATGGATACAAATGGGTTATAGGATATAAATGAATCACAGTTGAGGTCAAGCTATGTGTTGGGAACATGATGGCATTGATAGTCTCGACGCATTTCGTGGCCAGGTGCCACTCATCAGGAGCAAACGCATAGCATATCTGAAAAGAATGGAAAAAGGTACCAAAAATGATCTAATGTTGCGCCCAGATAGTAAGAAAGAAGGTAGGCGCAAGGGGAAACAAGATGTATATCTCCCTGGAATACTTCAAATATGTCTGTAGAGTAAATAATATTGGACCAATATGTGTGAATAGTACCAGTATATACAGTATTCATGAACTATAAACCAACACTATTGCTTGAAAAAGTGAAAAGCGTAGTAGATACAAAGTGAAGGTAATCATATCACATAAAGAGAAAAGAAAATTAAAAGTGAAAGGAGCCCATCAGTGCTGCAAATCAGTGCCCATCAGTGCTGCATATTAGTGCCCCCTCATCAGTGCCCATCAGTGCAGCCTCATCAGTGCCCATCAGTGCAGCCTCATTAGTGCCCATCAGTGCAGTCTCATCAGTGCCCATAAGTGCTGCCTCATCAGTGCAGCCTCATCAGTGCCCATCAGTGTAGCCTCATCAGTGCCCATCAGTGCAGCCTCATCAGTGCACATCAGTGCAACCTCATCAGTGCAACCTCATCAGTGCACATCAGTGCTGCCTCATCAGTGCCCATCAGTGCTGCCTCATCAGTGCCCATCAGTGTAGCCTCATCAGTGCAACCTCATCAGCACACATCAGTGCAACCTCATCAGAGCACATCAGTGCAGCCTCATCAGTGCCGTCTCATGAGTGCAACCTCATCAGTGCCTATCAGTGCAACCTCATCAGTGCCGTCTCATGAGTGCAACCTCATCAGTGCCTATCAGTGCAACCTCATCAGTGCCGCCTCATGAGTGCAACCTCATCAGTGCCCATCAGTGCAGCCTCATCAGTGCACATCAGTGCAACCTCATCAGTGCAACCTCATCAGTGCACATCAGTGCAACCTCATCAGTGCACATCAGTGCAACCTCATCAGTGCCCATCCATGCATCCTCATCAGTGCCCATCAGTGCAACCTCATCAGTGCCCATCAGTGCAGCCTCATCAGTGCACATCAGTGCAGCCTCATCCGTGCAGCCTCATCAGTGCCCATCAGTGCTGCCTCATCAGTGCCCATCAGTGTAGCCTCATCAGTGCAACCTCATCAGCACACATCAGTGCAACCTCATCAGAGCACATCAGTGCAGCCTCATCAGTGCCGTCTCATGAGTGCAACCTCATCAGTGCCTATCAGTGCAACCCCATCAGTGCCGCCTCATGAGTGCAACCTCATCAGTGCCCATCAGTGCAGCCTCATCAGTGCACATCAGTGCAACCTCATCAGTGCAACCTCATCAGTGCACATCAGTGCAGCCTCATCAGTGCAACCTCATCAGTGCACATCAGTGCAACCTCATCAGTGCCCATCCATGCATCCTCATCAGTGCCCATCAGTGCAACCTCATCAGAGCACATCAGTGCAGCCTCATCAGTGCCGTCTCATGAGTGCAACCTCATCAGTGCCCATCAGTGCAGCCTCATTAGCGCACATCATTAAAGGAGAAAAATATACTTATTTAAAACATTTCATAACAGAAACAATCATTTGTTTAGCAAAGAATAAAAAACTCAGTAGTGATTAAATACCATCAAAAGAAAGCTCTATGTAATAAACATTTTGTTTGGGTACAGCATTGAATGACCGCACAATTGTCATCAAAAGTGTGACAGCGCTGAAAGCTGAACATTTTCCTGGCCTTGAAGGGGGTGAAGGTTTCCCGTTATGGAAGTGGTTAAGCTAGCCATACATTGAAGTGAATTTTGCCCGATTCCCACTGAATCGCCCAGAACACAACCTATGGGGTGGCTCTGCGGCACCAATAAGTTGATAGGAGATTGGGGTGGAAAATTTTCACGACTGCATTTAATCAGACTCGCCCCCAGCCAGCGAAGAGCGTCTCGGTTCTGGCAGGGTTACTCTTCCCCGGGATACTCTGCATTCTGCGTGCGTCACATCGGAGTGCAACAATGCTTTCAAGTGCGGACACATAACTCTGGAAAAAAGCAATTCAGACGTATAATCTGGAGCTATTGACTGACAAAGGAGCATTCAAATGGGTTTCAAGGTGATGGAACAATTTGGATGTTTCATTTCAAAGCCAGTGTGCGCAAGGCTCATTAGATCGCATTACTTCAGCGGCGCACAGCACTGACAATAGGTGAAGTGTCAGGAGCTCATACTGCAGAAGGGAGATGCATTCTTGGGTCATTTCACTCGATGACTTTTCACTTCACATAAAACCAGTTGGAGAGAGCTGTGCTTTCACTGCAATGAAGGGTCAGCGCACCCAAAACAGTACATTAGGTTTCAGCGCCAAGAATCTTTTTGTTTTTTTCCAGCAAAAAAAAAAAAAAAAAAGTCCCCTGCATACCCCAATCCTTAACTATATCCATATCCTCATACCAACTCTGACACTTACAGGTGAGCTGCGGGCACACAGCTAAATACGCAGCTGAAATAAATATTTGGACGCAGGGTTTCTATTTCTGCTCATCCAGTCCAGCAAAGCCAACGCCGTGATCGAATTATTCTATACTTTACTTAATTCCTTAGCGCCGACGCCTCCCAGCCCTTTAAGAGGTTTCAGATGCCAGGAGGCGGGGCGAGGTTTGCAATCATGTGACCATCGTGACTGGCTGTCCGTTAGCCCGCCGGTAGCTGTCCTGGGAGCGCACAGGGCGAACGCTCTCGGCACAGCTGTGCCTGCAAATTGGTCAAAGGTAGATACTGCCGAAATATTAGTTCGTTTTGGTCTCATATGTTTTTGTTTTTTTGCGGTTTTTCGGGTTATTCGTTATGATCGCAATTCGTAAATTAGAACATTTGTGGATTCGTAAATTCGAAAATTCGTAGATTAAAAAATCCTAAAATAAGAAAGAAAATCCGATAATTCGAAAGAACTAAAATCCAAAAAATTAATTATTATTAAATTATAGGTATTGGAATTTCCTTTCAAATTAGTTTGTTTTCGTTTCATTTGTTTTTTAGTTTTTGTTTTTTTTTTTTCGTTTTTCGGGTTATTCGTTGTGATCGCAATTCATAAATTAGAACATTTGTAAATTCATGAATTCGAAAATTTGTTAATTCGAAAATCCTAAAATAAGAAAGAAAGTCCGATAATTCGAAAGAACGAAAATCCGAAAATTCTAAATAATAACTAACTATTAAATCATAGGTATTGGAATTTCCTTTCAAATTAGTTTGTTTTCGTTTCATTTGTTTTTTTGCTTTTGGTTTTTTTTTTTTCGTTTTTCAGGTTAGTCATTATGATCGCAATTCGTAAATTAGAACATTCGTAAATTCAAATATTCATAAATTCGAAAATCCTAAAATAAGAAAGAAAATCCAAGAATTCGAAAGAACGAAAATCCGAGAATTTGAAAGCATAACTAACTAATAATAACTAACTATTAAATTATAGGTATTGGAATTTTCCTTTGAAAATTTCAAAATAACTTTTGCGCAAACCAATCAATATACGCTCATTGCGATTTTTTTTTACCAAAATTAGTAGAAGAACACATATCGACCTAATCTGAGGAAGAAATTAGTGGCACAGCTGAGCAAAACAACGTATGTGTACGTTGTTCCCTTCAAGAGCCGCCGGAGAGCCGTCGGAGCCACAGCAGGGGACCCAATGCACGTGGCCTGCGGGCGCGATCGCCGTCAGCCACCTGCAATCGGGGGCATAAGAGCCAGCGTGGGGATTTGTGTGTGTAAACACACAAATCCCTGTTCTGTCAGGGTAGAGGAGACATATCGTTTGTTCCTAGTAAGTAGGAACAGCGATATGTCTCCTCCTCCAGTCAGTTCTATCCCCCCACAGTTAGAAACACTAACCAGGGAACACAGTTAACCCCTTGATTGTCCCCTAGTGTTAACCCCTTCCCTGCCAGTGACATTTACACAGTAATCAGTGCATTTTTATATCTCTTACCGCTCTATAAATGTCAATGGTCCCAAAAATGTGTCAAAAGTGTCCGATGTGTCCGTTGCAACGTCGCAGTTCCGCTAAAAATTGCAGATCACCGCCATTACTAATAAAAAATAATAAATATGCCATAAATCTTTCCCATAGTTTGTAGACGCTATAACTTTTGCGCAAACCAATCAATATATGCTTATTTATTTATTTTCACCAAAAATATGCAGAAGAATATATATTGGCCTAAACTGATGAAGAAATTTGTTTTTTAAAAATATTTTTGGGGGATATTTATTATAGCAAAAAGTAAAAAATATTTTTTTTTCAAAATTGTCGCTCTTTTTTTGTTTATTAAAAACTGCAGAGGTGATCAAATGCCATCAAAATAAGGCTCTATTTGTGCGGAAAAAAAGGATGCAAATTTTGTTAGGGTACAGCATAGCATGACCGCACAATTGTCAGTTAAAGCGACGCAGTGCCAAATTGTAAAAAGTGCTCTGGTCAGGAAGGGGGGTAAAATCTTCCGGGCTGAAGTGGTTAAAGCACATTTTATCGTTACATCATAACCCCATCATTCCCCCCTTCCCCGTTGTAATGCCCTGCTCCTGGCTGGCTCGCCAATTGTTGAGTTTCTATAAAGATCTATGCAAAAAAAAAAAAAGAAAATCAATGTTGCTAGCCAATATTGCCCTTCTGCATTGTATAATGATTTTGGTGATGGTCGGATTACTGGCTGAGTGGGGGGGCCACTGGCCGCCTCCCCCCAAGAAATTTGAGCACTGGCCACCACTGCATGTGTATGTGCTCCATTCCCACAAGTAGTCGGGTTTTCATGTAGCAATCAGCAGTGATCTTAAAGCCTGAGCTCGATGGACATGTCTTTTTTTTCCCAGCCTAACAACCCTTGACTGCAACCAGGGTCATTAATTAATCATTGTGCGTCCTTTATCAGGAATGAGTCAGGCAATATTAATGTATAACGCCTGCAACGCTTTCATGCTAGGAGCCACTATAATGTTTCATAGCGTCCTTGCAGCTATTTCTCGCCGTGGTCCCTTTGCTGTTCTCCATGCGAGAAGCCATTTTCTCCGTAGTCTGTGCCGCCGGTGTTTGTGCTGCCTTAGAAAGTAACTGATTAGAAAAGCAGGAAGCCTCCGGGGGCTCTTTAACCCCTCTGGTGAGATTTCTTTCCCTCTCTGCCTGCAATGCATTTTAATCACCCCCGCTGCTCCCCAGCCATTGTACCGGCGCACACAGTATGTCCATTGTTCAGGGATCGTCACAGGCTGCTACAGCCCGCTCGCCTGCAGAGATACAATTAACATATCGCCGCTACATGGGACTCCTTAACATCATCCTCTACTAAAGCAACATGCTAAGGCTTCTGAATACTCCTCAATGCGCAATTACGTTTGATTAACAATCTAGTCCATCAGCCAATCGGGTGGCAGACGCAATTAAGCTAAACACATTAAATAGCTATGACAATTTACTATATTGCATTCTCTGGGAAAAAACAAAACAAAAAAAAACTCTTTTGCATAGAGGACATTTCTTTATTCGCTATGGCAAGTAACAATGCGGTGAGTGCCAGAAAAAAACGACAGCAGCCAATAGGAATTTATTGCAGATTTAATTCAAAGGGATCCCCCTCTTTAGAGAATTTATATATATATATATATATATATATATATATATATATACACTGTATATTGTGGACCTACACTCAACGGCCACTTTATTAAAGTGGCCGTTGAGTACAAGCTGTAGTGGCTGTAGGTACAAGGTACCACTTATACCTACAGGTAAGCCTATAATAAGGATTACCTGTAGGTACTGTCAGGGGCGTTGCTAGGTGGCAAAAAGACCAGGGGCTTGAGCCCCGAAGTCTGAGCCTGGCACCGGGGGGGTCTGGGTGTTACCTACCTGACACGCACTGACCTACCTAATGCACACTGACCTATCTGACATACACTGCTCTACCTGACATACACTGGCCTACCTAACGCACACTGACCTACCTGACACGCACTGATCTACCTAACGCACACTGACCTACCTGACACGCACTGATCTACCTAACGCACACTGACCTACCTAACGCACACTGACCTACCTGATGTGCACCGATCTACCTGACATACACTGACCTACCTGATGCGCACTGACCTACCTGACGCACACTGACCTACCTAACGCACACTGACCTACCTGACACACACTGACCTACCTGACGCGCACTGACCTACCTGACATATACTGACCTACCTGACACACACCGACCTACCTGATGTGCACTGACCTACCTGATGCACACTGACCTACCTGACATACACTGACCTACCTGACATACACTTACCTACCTGACACACACTGACCTACCTGACGCGCACTGACCTACCTGACGCACACTGACCTACCTGATGTGCACTGACCTACCTGATGCACACTGACCTATCTGACATACACTGACCTACCTGACGTGCACTGACCTACCTGACGCACACTGACCTACCTGACATACACTGACTTCATGACACATACTGACCTACCTGACATACACTGACCTACCTGACACACACTGACCTACCTGACGTGCACTGACCTACCTGACGCACACTGACCTACCTGACATACGCTGACCTACCTGACATACACTGACCTACCTGACACACACTGACCTACCTGACGTGCACTGACCTACCTGACCAGACTTCAAGTGACGTGACCTCCTCCTGAAGCTCAGCTGTAGTGTGCGGCATGCCCATTACAGTAGAGTAGACAGCAGGCACTTCAGGCAGTCAGAGCCGTGACTGGACAGGACAGGAGAGGAGAGCCGCCCGCCCGAGCGCCGAGTGGGGACCTTCTCACAGTGATGCGGCACGGCGGCCACATTGTAATTCCCGCCCTCTGGAGCCTGCAGCGCCTATGATGGACGTCACAGTGGGACGTCCATCATAGGCGCTGCAGGCTCCAGAAGTAGGGACCTGCTATGTCACTCGGCCGCGCTCGGGGTCAGATCGGTCCCCGCTCGGGCTCGGAGCTAATAATAGAATTGCGCATGCCTGAGACCCTGAGCTCCAGGCCCCCCCCCCTCTCGACGCCACTGGGTACAGTAAATATCTCCTAAACATGTACGGTTTAAGAGATATTTACCATATATGCTTGCGCCGATTTCATCGGCGCATGCGATGTGAAGAAACGGCCCTCTGTGTTCTTTGCCATGAGGTGCCATGTTGAACTTCCAGTGACCAGTATGAGAGAGTGAGAGCGATAACACCAAATTTAACACACCTGCTCCCCATTCACACCTGAGACCTTGTAACACTAACGAGTCACATGACACCGGGGAGGGAAAATGGCTAATTGGGCCCAATTTGGACATTTTCACTTAGGGGTGTACTCACTTTTGTTGCCAGCGGTTTAGACATTAATGGCTGTGTGTTGAGTTATTTTGAGGGGACAGCAAATTTACACTGTTATACAAGCTGTACACTCACTACTTTACATTGTAGCAAAGTGTCATTTCTTCAGTGTTGTCACATGAAAAGATAGAATAAAATATTTACAAAAATTTGAGGGGTGTACTCACTTTTGTGAGATACTGTATAAATAGATAAAACAACCCTCTAGCTACCATATGTTTCCAATAAAAGGTTTTTGAGGACAAGTCAAATATATTAAGTGCAATGAAGGAATCTATAAGCTGGTTAACAAACAAACATTCTTCTTGGCTTTTTTTCCTTTTTTTTTTTCCTCCCCATCCAGATTTAAATAGAAATTTCATCTTGAGAATCTTCTAAACATCATAGACAACAAGTTGGTGTAGTCGGGATTGCTATGGAAACTGTGACAGCACACAAGTGTAGCACAGGATGTGTGTGCCGTCTTATCTCCAATCCGATAGAAGGTGGGAAGAGGAGATGATATCATTCCAGGTTATTCCACTAAAACTCCACAAATTCTCCCAGGGCCTTACACAGCCCACGGGAAGAGCGGGTGACGGGGAGAAGTGGAAGGTGACTCTGTGTTACATACAGACAGATAATATATAAAAAAAAGGCAGGTGTCCCAATGCTTTTGGTAATATAGTATATATATATATATATATATATATATATATACTATATATATAGTGGGGACGGAAAGTATTCAGACACCCTTACATTTTTCACTCTTTGTTATATTGCAGCCATTTGCTAAAATCATTTAAGTTCATTTTTTTTTCCTCATTAATGTACACACAGCACCCCATATTGACAGAAAAACACAGAATTGTTGACATTTTTGCAGATTTATTAAAAAAAGAAAAACTGAAGTATCACATGGTCCTAAGTATTCAGACCCTTTGCTATGACACTCATATATTTAACTCAGGTGCTGTCCATTTCTTCTGATCATCCTTGAGATGGTTCTACACCTTCATTTGAGTCCAGCTGTGTTTGATTATACTGATTGGACTTGATTAGGAAAGCCACACCCCTGTCTATATAAGACCTTACAGCTCACAGTGCATGTCAGAGCAAATGAGAATCATGAGGTCAAAGGAACTGCCTGAAGAGCTCAGAGACAGAATTGTGGCAAGGCACAGATCTGGCCAAGGTTACAAAAAAATTCTGCTGCACTTAAGGTTCCTAAGAGCAAAGTGGCCTCCATAATCCTTAAATGGAAGATGTTTGGGACGACCAGAACCCTTCCTAGAGCTGGCCGTCCGGGCCAAACTGAGCTATCGGGGGAGAAGAGCCTTGGTGAGAGAGGTAAAGAAGAACCCAAAGATCACTGTGGCTGAGCTCCAGAGATGCAGTCGGGAGATGGAAGAAAGTTGTAGAAAGTCAACCATCATTGCAGCCCTCCACCAGTCGGGGCTTTATGGCAGAGTGGCCCGACGGAAGCCTCTCCTCAGTGCAAGGCACATGAAAGCTCGCATGGAGTTTGCTAAAATACACCTGAAGGACTCCAAGATGGTGAGAAATAAGATTCTCTGGTCTGATGAGACCAAGATAGAACTTTTTGGCCTTAATTCTAAGCGGTATGGGTGGAGAAAACCAGGCACTGCTCATCACCTGTCCAATACAGTCCCAACAGTGAAGCATGGTGGTGGCAGCATTATGCTGTGGGGGTGTTTTTCAGCTGCAGGGGCAGGACGACTGGTTGCAATCGAGGGAAAGATGAATGCGGCCAAGTACAGGGATATCCCGGACGAAAACCTTCTCCAGAGTGCTCAGGACCTCAGACTGGGCCGAAGGTTTACCTTCCAACAAGACAATGACCCTAAGCACACAGCTAAAATAATGAAGGAATGGCTTCACAACAACTCCGTGACTGTTCTTGAATGGCCCAGCCAGAGCCCTGACTTAAACCCAATTGAGCATCTCTGGAGAGACCTAAAAATGGCCGTCCACCAACGTTTACCATCCAACCTGACAGAACTGGAGAGGATCTGCAAGGAGGAATGGCAGAGGATCCCCAAATCCAGGTGTGAAAAACTTGTTGCATCTTTCCCAAAAAGACTCATGGCTGTATTAGATCAAAAGGGAGCTTCTACTAAATACTGAGCAAAGGGTCTGAATACTTAGGACCATGTGATATTTCAGCTTTTCTTTTTTAATAAATCTGCAAAAATGTCAACAATTCTGTGTTTTTCTGTCAATATGGGGTGCTGTGTGTACATTAATGAGGAAAAAAATGAACTTAAATGATTTTAGCAAATGGCTGCAATATAACAAAGTGTGAAAAATTTAAGGGGGTCTGAATACTTTCCATCCCCACTGTATATATATATATATATATATATATATATATATATATATGACATACTGTATATATACACACAAATATATAAATATATCTATATATATATATAGATATAGATATATCTATAGCTATATATATAGCTATAGATATATCTATAGCTATATATATATAGATATATATATATATACAGTATATAGATATAGATATCTATATCTATATATATTTATAGATATAGATATCTATATCTATATATATCTCTATCTATCTATCTATCTATCTATCTATCTATCTATCTATCTATCTATCTATCTATCTATCTATCTATCTATCTATATATAATCTATAGATATATATCTATATAGATATATATAAATTATAGTTTGCATCCTTCAAAACAAAGAAAAGCTATCATTATTGAGTGAATCCTCTTAAACTTTCAGAACAGAAATATTGTTAAAATTCCAATAAAATAGTAACTTGTTAGTAAGCTACCCCCATTGTTATTGCTAAGGGACCACAGGTGACAGTATAATACCCTTTCTTCCCAATATAAAGCCATCATATTGCAAATACCAGCGGAGTTATGAGAGTGCATTATAATGGGAATATTCTATCCTATCCGATGGAAGCAGTAGTGCCTTATCTGCCTCTATATATAGAAGCCCTCTTCTGTATGTATATCTAATTATTCCTTATGGAAGGTAAACACCATCTATCATGAAATTACCTTGCTGCCATGTACATTCTCTTGCATCTAATCCTGAAAACCCCTCTCAGAACAAAGTACCGTATTTACTAGCTGGAATATATACACCAGCTGCGGGGGACCGAGCCGCCCTCGAGTTAAGATGAACCTGGTAACTGCGATAGCGGTTAACCGGTTACATTACAAATGTAATGGATACAGAGGCATGAACGCTACGGGCCTGTGGTGTGAAATCCCTGCCATTTGAAAGCATTGGTCCATGTTCATCCCATTATATAAAAGTCGCCTAATATAAAAGATCAAATAAATGCAACATTTTATATTACAGATGGGGGGAATACTAAAAAGAGAGCCATGTTTTACATTTTTTTTATCAATTTTTAATAATTTCTTACTTAAAGTGGTTGCAAAGGCATACATTCTTTTTTTAAAAACAATGAAGCTGGCTACTTGGTAACATCCATTGCATCAATTCTTGATTGGCTACATGGCAGCATACAGCAGCAACATGCTAAGGCTTTTCGGCCAAAGCCCTACAGCAAGGTTATTTACCTTACCACATTCTCTGCATTAAGGTTAAACATCTTCCATGATCAGCCCCCCAATACTTACCTGACTCCTCTTTTGACCCAGCACTGTGTCCATCTGGTCTCTCTCTCTACATTGGCTCCTTCTGCTGTCAATCAAAGCCTTGACGAGGAAATGGGATGGACGGGCAAGCTGATCTATGTGTGTCTTTGGATGCACACAGCTCGGCTTGGGAGGGCGCCCACATGAGTGCCCCCACAGCACACGGCTCACTAGAGAGGGCACTCTGACAAGAGGAGGAGTGGACAGCTCCAGCGGGAGACCCCAGAAAAGGAGGTTTGTGGTCACTCTGTGTGGAATACCATTGCACAGAACATTTAAGTATCACAAGAAAAAAAATGTATGCCTTTACAACCACTTTAAAGTGACACTCACTCGCTCATTCTGCTTTCCCTATAAACTATCGCGGGATAAAGCTATACAAAACTGGCAGTTGAAAGATTTTACCTATAGCAACCAATCAGCATTCTCAAGTGAATGAAATCATATCTGATCGGATCGTACAGTTTACTGCTGACTACAGCATCCATTGTTATGAATCTTACAGTATAGGACATCCATTGCCCAAGACTTGAGCTTCAAAAAGAGATATCAGTTGAGTAGGTATGGTCATCTTCTTTACATCAGATGCTTTGGGAAGGAAAATCTAGGAGACATACTTAAATGGAAGGAGGCCAAGGAGATGCTGGTGGAATTATGTTTCTCAGATGATATGGAGATGCCTTGGAATCCCCATTGTAGCTGAGTAACAGAAGTCTGGATCTCCTCCCTCACCCTGCTTTTCCTATCAACTGCTACATAAAAAGGGTAAATTGATGATTTTACCTTTAGCAACCAATAAGCATTGACAAGTGAATTAAATCATATATGATCAGATCTTATAGTTTACTGCAGACTACAGAACTCAATGTTATGTACCGTATAGTATAGGAAATCCATTGCCCAAGAATTGAGCTCCATCAAGAGATGCCAGTTGAGTAGGTATGGTCACCATTAGGAAGGCTAATCCCAGGTGACATACTCAATGGAGATGATGGTGGTATTACATTCCTTAGATGACGTGGGGACACCTTGGAATCCTCATGAAGTTCAGGGGTATGTAGCTGGGTAATGGAAGCCTAGATCATCTCAGTCACTCTGTTTTACCTATGAACTGTTACATAAAATGGGTATATGGATGATTTTACCTAAAGCAACCAATCAGCATTTTCAAGTAAATTAAATCATATCTGATCAGATCTTATAGTTTACTGCAGACTACAGCAGCACCTGTTGTTATGTACTGTACAGTATGGAACATCCATTGCTAAAGACTTTAGCTTTATCAAGAGATACCAGTTGAGTAGGTATGGTCATCTTCTTTACCATAGGTGCTTTAGGAAAATTAATCCCAGGAGATATACCCAACTGGGAGGAGGCCAAGAAGATGCTGGTAAAAATTACATTCCTCAGATGACCTGGGGACACCTTGGGATTTCCAGGAAGGCCTGTGGTATATAGCTTGGTAATAGAACCTTGGATCATCTCATTCACCCTTCTTTGCCTATCAACTGCTACATATAATGGGTAGATGATTTTACCTATAGCAACAAATCAGTATCCTCAAGTGAGTTAAATCATATCTGATCAGATATTTTAGTTTACTGCAGACTACAGCACCCAATGTAGTAAATCGTACAGTATGGGACATTATTTGCCCAAGACTTGAGCTTCATCAAGAGATGTCAGTTAAGCAGGTATGGACATCTTCTTTACATCAGTTTCTTTAGGAAGGAAAATCCCATGAGACATACCCAACTGGGGGGAGGCCAAGGAGATGCTGGTGAGATTATGTTCCTCAGATGATATGGGGATGCCTTAGAATCCCCCAGAGGTTCTGGGTTATGTAGCAGGGTAACAGAAGTTTGGATCATCTCCCTCACCCCACTTTCCTTATCAACAGCTACATAAAATGGTAGATGGATGGTTTTACCTATAGCAACCAATCAGCATTGTTTGCTATAGTGCATTGATGCTATCGCATTAGTGAATTAAATCATATCTGATCAGATCTTAAAGTTTACTGCTGAGTACAGCACCCAATGTTAATAATCGTACAGCATAGAACATTCCTTGACCAAGACTTGAGCTTCAACAAGAGATATCAGTTGAGTAGGTATGGTCACCTACTTTACAGTAGATGCTTTAGGAAGGCTACTCCCAGGAGGCATATCCAGTTGGGCGGAGGCCAAGGAGATGCTGGTGGGATTACATTCCTCAGATGATGTGGGGACACCTTGGAATTCCCAGGAAGTTCAGGGGTGTGTAGCTAAGTAATGGAAGCCTGGATCATCTCACTCACCCTGCTTTACATATCAACTGCTATGTAAAATGGGTAGATGGATGATTTTACCTACAACCAATCAGCATTTTCAAGTGAATTAAATCATATCTGATCAGATCTTATAGTTTACTGCAGACTACAGCACCCATTGTTATGAACCGTTCAGTATGGAACATCCATTACCCAAGATTTGAGCTTCATTAAGAGATGTCATCTTCTTTATGGAAAATGCTTTAGGAAGACTTATTCCAGGAGACATACCCAACTGGGGGGAGGCCAAGGAGATGCTGGTGGGATTATGTTCCTCAGATTATATGGGGACACCTTGGAATCCCCAAGAAGTTCTGGGGTATGAAGCTGGGTAACAGAAGTCTGAAACATCTCCCTCACCCAGCTTTCCCTATCATTTGCTACATAAATGGTAGATTAATAATTTTACCTATAGCAACCAATCAGCACTGTCAAGTTAATTAAATCATATATTATCAGATTTTATAGTTTTCTGCAGACTACAGCAACTAATGTCATGAACCGTATGATATAGGACATCCTTTGCCAAGACTTAAGCTTCATCAAGAGATGCAAGTTGAGTAGGTATGGTCATCTTATTTACAGTAGATGCTTCGGGAAGGCTAATCCCAGGAGACATACCCAGTTGGGATGAGGCCACAGAAATGCTGGTGGGGTTATGTTCCCCACACGACATGGGGACACTTTGGAATCCCCATGAATTTCTTGGGTATGTAGTTGGGTAATGCAAGCCTGGATCATCTCCTTTTACTCTGCTGTCCCTATCAACTGCTACATGAAATGGGAAGATAGATGATTTTACCTATAGCAATGAATTAGCATTCTCAAGTGAATTAAACCATACCTGATCAGATCTTATAGTTTACTGCAGACTATAGCTGTTTGCACTCTTATTAAATAGATCTCACTTCGATGTAAAGAGCACTCTGTGCAGATGAGATGCACGGCATGTAAATATAGGAGAATGGATGGAGCCGTTTTCTGCAAAGTAATTACATTGAAACATCGACATGATAAAATGTCATTGGGAAATCAAAGTGAAATATGGATTTGTGCTCTTTATTCATTAAATCACTCTTCCTCTATCACTGAACTGAGTGAGTGCTGAGGATAGAGGCCCAGCCATTTTCTCCATGTGTAGTTTTGAACATGTACTGCATGTCAAACAGGAGAGGACTGCGGCTTATACAGGGCCTTTCTTAAAGCTGAACTCCAGGCAAGCAGGTAAATAGACAAATTAAATATACCCTATATTACCAAAAGTATTGGGACACCTGCCTTTACACGCACATGAACTTTAATGGCATCCCAGTCTTAGTCCGTAGAGCTCAATATTGAGTTGGCCCACCCTTTGCAGCTATAACAGCTTCAACTCTTCTGGAAAGGCCGTCCACAAGGAGTTTGCCTATGGGAATGTTTGACCATTCTTCCAGAAGCACATTTGTAAAATCAAGCACTGATGTGGACAAGAAGGCCTGGCTCACAGTCGTCATTTTAAGTCACCCCAAAGGTGTTCTATCAGGTTGAGGTCAGGATTCTGTGCAGGCCAGTCAAGTTCTTCCACCCCAAACTCGCTCATCCATGTCTTTATGGACCTTGCTTTGTGCACTGGTGTGCAGTCATGTTGGAACAGTAAGGAGCCATCCCCAAACTGTTCCCACAAAGTTGGGAGCATGAAATTGTCCAAAATGTCTTGGTATGCTGACGCCTTAAGAGTTCCCTTCACCGGAACTAAGGGACCAAGCTAAACCCCTGAAAAACAAACCCACACCATAATCTTCTCTCCACCAAATGATTTGGACCAGTGCACAAAGCAAGGTCCATAAAAACATGGATGAGCGAATTTGGGGTGGTGGAACTTGACTGGCCTTCACAGAGTCCTGACCTCAACCCGATAGAACACCATTGGGATGAATTAGAGCGGAAACTGCGAGCCAGGCCTTCTCGTCCAACATCAGTGCCTGACCTCAGAAATGTGCTTCTGGAAGAATGGTCAAACATTCCCATAGACACACTCCTAAACCTTGTGGACAGCCTTCCCAGAAGAGTTGAAGCTGTTATAGCTGCAAAGGGTGGGCCAACTCAATATTGAACACTACAGACGAAGACTGGGATGCCATTAAAGTTCATGTGTGTGTAAAGGCAGGCGTCCCAATACTTTTGGTAATATAGTGTATATATAGAAACAGTCAAGGGGTTTTAAATCCTGTTCAGCCAGTCTTGTGACTCAGACGCCCCTGTAGAGAAGCAGTATAATCTGGTTAAAGCTGAACTCCAGGCCCCAAAAAATTAGTTATTAATATATTCCTCAATAGCCAACAAGGAAATAAATCAACTTTGTGTGCACCAAATGCTTTTTCAGACACAGATATTATACCTTGTAAAGGTAGTGGCGACATCATCACTGTAATGCCCTGTACACACGGTCGGATTTTCCGATGGAAAAAGTGCGATCGGATTGTGTTGTCGGAAATTCCGATCGTGTGTGGGCTCCATCGGACTTTTTTCCGTCGGAATTTCCGACACACAAAGTTTGAGAGCAGGCTATAAAATTTTCCGACAACAAAATCCGACCATTTAAATTCCGATCGTGTGTACACAAATCCGACGCACAAAGTGCCACGCATGCTCAGAATAAATTAAGAGATGAAAGCTATTGGCTACTGCCCCGTTTATAGTCCCGACGTACGTGTTTTACGTCACCGCATTCAGAACGATCGGATTTTCCGACAACTTTGTGCGACCGTGTGTATGCAAAACAAGCTTGGCCCAAATTTCGTCGGAAAAAATCTGATGTACAGAAATTTGTTGTCGGAATGTCCGATCAATGACCGATCGTGTGTACGGGGCATAAGACGTGCAAAGTGCAGCAATAATATTATTATTATTCATTTTAGTAATAATAATAATAAAATAAAAATAGTAAAATAAAAAAATAATAAAAATAATAATATATTAATATATCAAAAAGACAACAACAACAAATATATCAAAAAGACAACAAATTAGAAAAGTTAATTGTTAGTGCAGCAACTCGTAGCAACCAATCAGGGCTCATCTTTCAAAAACTGAAAACTAAACCCAATTGGTAAGTAGGGGTTACTGCATTGCACTGAATGAATTAAATACATTTCCCCTGATTTTCTGCACAGGTGCAAATTGCGTTACGGCGAGCGGGGGGCAATCAATTCCCATTCAACGAATCCCTGGATACGAGCCATTCATCAAGGAGTAGAGGCATCTAGGTGAACGCTCTTTCTGATGCCAATAACAATTGGTGTAGGAGATAAACATCACAGAGAAAGAGGGCCAGAACCTTTTTAAAGGCTTATTCCGACAAATGGAAAACGTTTAAAACCATTCAGGTTAGACAGATCGTTGGCAGTGGCAGACTGGTACAAATGAAGCGTCAGGATGCGCCCCGTCCATATCCCTGGAAATCAGCAATCCTCACGTCTGCCATCCAGCACAGCAAGGCTGGGAATGCAGACTACACGAAGCAGACCTACAGGGATTATCTTCTGCTCATCCAACCTTCATGTCCTCCTGGAATAGTTACCTGCCTTGATGGACACTCCTCTGTGGGCTTCCACAGTGGCTGGCAGGGCCACTGATAAGGCAGTACAAACCATCAGTTTAGGAGGGGGGCAGTCACCTGCTGAGCAGGAAGGCCAGTTGTACTGTCAGTTGTACCGTCTTTAATATTGATTGGACCCTGGGCAAAAATTTCCTTGCCCCCCCCCCCCATGCAATTTTGCTCTCCACCTGCTCTGAGACATACAATAAATGGCAGCTAGACTTAAAATCAATTTACTGTATCAGAACAGGCAGCGATTGCGATTGGTTGCCAGAGGTTACAGCATATCATTACCGCTTACTGACTGGTCGCTAGAGGTTACAGGACACATTAAAGCTCACTGATTAGTTGCTAGAGGTTTCAGGACACATTAAAGCTCACTGATTAGTTGCTAGAGTTTACAGGACACATTAAAGCTCACTGATTAGTTGCTAGAGGTTAAAGGACACATTAAAGCTCACTGATTAGTTTCTAGAGGTTTCAGGACACATTAAAGCTCACTGATTAGTTGCTAGAGGTTACAGGACACATTAAAGCTCACTGATTAGTTGCTAGAGGTTTCAGGACACATTAAAGCTCACTGATTAGTTGCTAGAGGTTACAGGACACATTAAAGCTCACTGATTGTTGCTAGAGGTTACAGCACATCTTCTCCTCTCTGCAGGGAGGCATGATATACATATGAATGCTGCCTTTATTTGTGTATCAATGCCGCTAGCCGCAGCTATTTACATATGAATGACGGTTATTTACATGTAAACACAGGGTCTGCAGGTGAGTCATCTCTACACAACAATAGGGCAGAGCTGGGCAGCATTAGTACCAGCACTTCACACTGAGATATCGGGACACAGCACGGGACTAAAACTTCAAGGCAGCCTCTTTGGGCCCCACAACAATGACAGGGCCCAGGGCAGCTGCCCCTTTTGCCCTGCCTTAAAGGCGGCCCTGTGTACTGTCTTATCGCAGACACCAATTCTCTTCTGCCTTCCCCTGCACTCCTCCCAGCTTCTCCCTCCGGGAGTGGTTCTAGCAGATGCACCCCTTGCAGCTGCTGTCTGGCCCCCCCCCCGTGCCCCTTTCCCCCGCAGCACTGCTGGCTTCCTTCTTCTCCTTTTCTGCCGGCTGCTGCAAGCACCCAGGGGGATATTTCAGGATGGAGAGCGGGGGGAAGTGGTCAGTACATATAAACTTAATTGGCCCGTTTTTACCCTGAATGAACACAGTGAGTGATGGGTACCAATCAATCCTGTGTCCAATCATCACTGAAGCATAGTATACTGTTTTTACTATGCTTCAGTTTGTAAATGAGCAAGAAGCGTCAGAGCGCTTCCAATTCATTCATCTTTGCAACTGAGGCTGCAAAGAAATGGACTGATAAATTCTATGTCCTCAGTCACTCCTGGCCGGGGGGGGGGGGGGGTAAAGTTGCCACCTCATCCCTTTAAACCCGAACACATGTTAATTACACAGATTCTGTGGCTGATTAAGGTGGTAATTAAACTCACTTGGTGCCTTATCTACATTAAATCAGCCTCAGAACCTGTGTAATTCATATGTGTTCGGGTTTAAAGGGATGAGGTGGCAACCCTAGGGGGGGGTCAGGTAGTAGGGTTGCCACCTGTCCAGGATTCACCCTGACAGTTCAGGTTTGGAATCATGTGTCCGGGTTTCAGACTGAAACCCGGACACATTATTCAGACTTGACTATGGCTTCCTAGCAGGGTTGCTGCAGTTGTCTAAGCTGAGAATGTCTGTTACACCCTCTTTCACACTGCACAAAGCCAACATTAACAATCCCCCCCACATACACACAGACGGGAGAGGAGAGAGGGCTTGATTTGCACCTCTTACTCCCGCCCCACCCTTCTGTGTCTGCCCACACTCCAATCCCCGGCACTGTGCCTCAGCAGGGGCTGGAAATTTGAAGTCCAGCAGTCTCAGATACATCTGGATGAGAGGTGCTGACTGCCAAGGGGTGAGTGAGCTCACCATCCATCCCTGTCTGTGACTGAAGTCTCCCCCTTCTCTCTCTTGCCCCTGGGTGAGTACACTAAGGTAAATCAGGGTTCTCAGAGCACCCCTTACATCAGATTTCCTCTTTACACCAGAGGCCACAGTGTTCCCCCTTACATCAGAGTCCTCTCCGTACATCAGAGTTCTCAGTGTTCCCCCTTATATCAGGGTTTCCAGAGCATCCCTTATGTCAGAGTCCCCAGAGTTCTCCCTTACAGAAGAGTCTGCAGAGTCCCCCCTTACAGTGAAGGGGAACTCTGTGAGTTCAGATGTAAAGGGGAACTCTTGTTATTAATTTCATATGATTAGAAATGTTATTTAATAACAAAATATATGTCTAGTTTATACTATAAAAAAAAATTGCTGTGCGCCACTAAAGTGTTCGGGTTGGACTTGAAGAAAAGGTGGCAACCCTATCAGGTAGGCTGTATAGGGCCCTGTGGTTTCTAACAGCAGCCCTGGTGGCTGGTCATGTGACTGAACGCCTAGGCCATAAGTGCTCAACCTGTGGCCCTTCAGCTGTTGCGGAACTACAAGTCCCATAAGGCACTGCAAGGCTGACAGTTACAAGCATGACTTGAGTTCTAAGGGCAGAGGCATGATGGGACTTGTAGTTCTGCAATAGCTGGAGGGCCACATGCTGAGCATGGGTTTGGGTCTCCAAACCTTTCAGTACGCGGGACACACCATATATCTTATAAATATTCATGGGTTGAAAAAAAAAAATCAGTTTTATAAATGAATTCATACAATTTAGTAAATGAATAAACATGTTCCAAGAAATAACTACACATCACAAGCGCCCTTACACATTAGAGTCACCCTATCATATCAGAGCCACCTTACACATCAGAGTGCCCATCAGAGTCCCCCTTTACATGAGGGTGCCAATCAGAGTCCCCCCTTATATCAGGGTGCCCTTTAGAGTCCCCCTTTACATCAGAGTGCCCATCAGAGTCTCCCCTTACATCAGGGGGCCCATCATAGTCCCCCCTTACATCAGAGTGTCACTCAGAGTCCCCCTTTACATCAGAGTGCCCATCAGAGTCTCCCCTTACATCAGAGTGTCAATCAGAGTCCCCCCTTACATCAGCGTGCCCATCAGAGTCCTCATTACATCAGAGTGCTGATCAGAGCCCCCCTCCCCCTTGCATCAGGGTCCCTTTCAGATCCTCCTTACATCAAGGTGCCCATCAGAGACTCCCTTAAATCACAGTCCCCATCAGAGTTCCATATTACATCAGAGTCCCCATCAGAGTCACCCCTTACATCAGAGTCTCAATCAGAGCTCCCCCCCCTTACATCAGGGTCACCAGAGTTCCCATTTCCATTAGGGTCCCATCGGGGACACCTGATATATCCAAGCAGGTCGGGTCAGCAATCTTAAATGTACATGGGCTGCTGCTCAGGGGCCGGCTGTATGTCTTCCTGGTTCTTGCAGCCAGCTACCCGATGATGCACGGAAGCTCATGCACATCATCAAGGTGATGGCTGCAAGAACCAACCGGCTCCCAGATGACTTCAGAAAGCAAAATGGTGGTGCTGGACCAGATGAGAGCAGTGGTCCTACTAGGTCAATGATGTCAAAAAACATCTGGGCCCTTTACTGTAGGTTCAGCTGCAGGGCATGGAATCCCCCGTGACAGCTGCTTTCCAGGTTTGGATCGAACCCAAGCTGATCCCCGACGTTTTATTGACTGCCAATTCATTAGCCGATTCATTATCCCTACAAAGTTTTGAGGACACTCTCCATGGTCCACCCAGAGGGATATGGAGATATAAGGGTAGCAGAGACATTTTTCCCACCTTGTTCCCGGCACATCTCTGCTCCCAGTGTCCCATTCACTTTCCATTATGTCAACAATGGTGCCCAACTAACATTGTGTCACCCTCCCCTCCCCCCCCCTCCCCTCCCCAAACACTTTCAGGAAACAAGCGATTGCCTTCAGAGGATCAGGAAGGATTTTTTTCCCCGCTGGAGCAATTTGGACCATACTATATAGGGGGGGGGGGGGGGGGTGCCTTCCTCTGGATCACCTGTGGGTATAGAGTTCTGTTCTTTTCTAGTCTGGTTGAACTAGATCAGGAGGTCTACAAACTTTCTAAACAAAGGGCCACTTCACTGTCCTTCAGAATTTAGGGGGGCCAAGCTGTGGCCAGTGGGAGTAAAAAATGTCCAAGCAGGGAGTAATCAGGGGTCAGTAGGAGGAGAAATAGTGTCCTGTCATTGGTGTCAGTGGGAAGAATAATGCCCCATCATTGGTGTCAGTAAGAGGAATAGTGCCCCATTGGGTGTCCGTGGAAGGATTAGTGCTCCATCGCAGGGTGTCAGTGAAAAGTATAGTGCCCCATCATTGGTGTCAGTGGGAGGAATAGTGCCCCATCATTGGTATCGGTCAGAGGAAAAGTGTTCCACTATTATATCAGTTGGAAGAAATATACCCTATTATTGGTGTCAGTGGAATAATGCCCCATCATTAGTGTCATTGGGAAAAATAGTGCCCCATCATTGGTGCCAGTAAGAGGAATAGTGCCCCATCATTGGTGTTAGTAGGAGAAATAGTGCCCCATCATTGGTGTCAGTGGAAGGATTAGTACTCCATCGTTAGGTGTCAGTGAAAAGTTTAGTGTCCCATCATTGGTGTCAGTAGGAGGAATAGTGCCCCATCATTGGTGTAAGTGGGGGTATCGTGCCCCATCCTTGGCATTAGTGGGAGGTATAGTGCCCCATCATCAGTGTCAGTGGGAGAAATAGTGCTCCATCATTGGTGTCAGTGGGAGAAATAGTGCCCCATCATTGGTGTCAGTGGGATAAATAGTGCCCCATCATCAGTGTCAGTGGGAGAAATAGTGCCCCATCATTGGTGTCAGTGGGTGGAATAGTGCCCCATCATTGGTGTCAGTGGGTGGAATAGTGCCCCATCATTGGTGTCAGTGGGAAGAATAGTGCCCTATCATTGGTATTGGTAGGAGGAACAATGTTCCACTATTATATCACTTGAAAGAAATATACCCCATTATTGGTGTCAATGGAAGGAATAGTGCCTCATTGTTGGTATCACTGGGAAGAATAGTGCCCCATCACTGGCATTAGTGGGAGGAATAGTGCCCCATCATTGTTATTGGTCGGAGGAAAAGTGTTCCAGCTGGAATAAATATACCCCATTATTGGTGCCAGTGGGAGGATCCGGTCCATGAGCTGCAGTGTGGAGACCACTGAACTAGATGGACTTGTGTCTTTATTTTCAAGCTCGGTAACTAAATCTATTCTCTAGACAATTCCCCCTTCCTATCACGAGGCGTGGCCAACACAGAATCACAAATTCCTGAAAGTATCCTCAATAACACTAATTAAATATACGGATGCAAGCTTTAGACTTAAACAGCAATGCCACTTCATGTGCATAATCCGGTATTATGGAGATGATCTCAGCTTTAAAAAAAAAAAAAAAAAAAAGAGAAGGAGAATAAATCAACCAGCAACAGAGCAATCCACAGACAAAAACTCCATGCAATCTGCTAGAAGTGAGAGCAGTGCTTGCTGGAAAAATACAATCCATTATTAATGCCATTATCTGTGAGATTTGACAACATCTAATTTGGGGATTCACAGAATATGCGTTTGACTGTTTACACACAACTTGTTTTTTTATAGCAACTGCACAGTGCCATATAGAGCACTAAATATATACTGATACTTACTATATATATATATATCACTCACTGGCCACTTTATTAGGTACACCGGTTCAAGTGTTTGGTAACACAAATTGCTAATCAGCCAATCACATGGCAGCAACTCAATGCATCTAGACATCTAGACGTGGTGAAGACGATTTGCTGAAGTTCAAACCAAGTATCAGAATGGGGAAGAAAGCGGATTTATGTGACTTTGAACGTGGCATGGTTGTTGGTGCCAGGGTTTTAAAAAACTGCTGATCTACTGGGATTTTCACGCACAAGCATCTCTCAGGTTTACAGAGAATGATCCGAAAAAGAGAAAATATCCAGTGAGCGGCAGTTGTGTGGAGGAAAATGCCTTGTTGAGGTCAGAGGATAATAAGCAGACTGGTTCCGGATGATAGAAAGGCAACAATAACTCAAATAACCGCTCGTTACATCCAAGGTATGCAGAATACCATCTCTGAACACACAACATATTGAACCTTGAAGCAGATGGGCTACAGCGGCAGAAAACCACACCGGGTGCCACTCCTGTCAGCTAAGAACAGGAAACTGAGGCTACAATTTGCACAGGATCACCGAAATTGGACAATAGAGGACTGGAAAAACGTTGCCTGGTCTGATGAGTCTGGATTTCAGTTGCGACATTCAGATGGTGGGGTCAGAATTTGAAAGCATGGATCCATCCTGCCTTGTATCACCGGTTCAGGCTGGTGGTGGGGGTGTAATGGTGGGGGGGATATTTTCTTGGCACACTTTGGGCCCCTTAATACCAATTGAGCATCATTTAAACGCCACGGCCTACCTGAGTATTGTTGGTGACCATGTCCATCCCTTTATGACTACAGTGTCCCCATCTTCTGATGGCTCCTTCCAGCAGGATAATGCTCCATGTCACAAAGATCAAAAAAAAGCAATATTTTTTACTTTTTGCTTTAATAAATATCCCTAAAAAACCCCCCCAAAAAAATTTTTTTCCTCAGTTTAGGCCGATATGTATTCTTCTACATATTTTTGGTAAAAAAAAATTGCAATAAACGTATATTGATTGGTTTGCGCAGAAGTTATAGCGTCTACAAAATAGGGGATAGATTTATGACATTTTTTATATTATTTTTTGTTTTTTTTTTACTAGTAATGGCGGTGATCAGCCATTTTTAGCGGAACTGCGACATTGTGGCGGACACATCGGACACTTTTGACACTTTTTTGGGACCAATGACATTTATACAGCGATCAGTGCTCTAAAAATGCACTGATTACTGTGTAAATTACACTGGCAGTGAAGGGGTTAAATACTAGGGGGGGCGTTCAAGGGGTTAAGTGTGTCCTAGGGAGTGATTCTAACTGTGGCAGGGATGGGCTTCCAGTCACATGACAGCGATCACCACTCCCGATGACAGGGAGCAATAGATCTCCTGTCATGTCACAAGGCAGAACGGGGAAATGCCTTGTTTACATACAGTAGGTGCCGCCAATATTGTGTTTCCAGCGCGATGGGATCGCTGGAAATCACCGCTGCGAGGCTGTGCTTCTCGCGCTCGCCACCCCTACGAGATGCAGCGTGTCCATAGGAATGTATTGGGGGCGGCGAGTGGGAGGAGCGACATAGCTCGGCGCTGGCTACCGCGGCGGGGCTCGCGGGTGTCAATCTCGCTGCTAACAGCCCATTTGCCCACCGCTGCCATTGTGCCGACGTATATCGGCGTGTGGCGGTCAGCAAGTGTTTAAGAAACCGCTTTAGGGCCCAAGTGACCCTAGGCTAAGATCATTGCTGTGCACAGCCTATTGTATTAGAGTGTGCAACCCAAAGCTCCAACACGCATGAAAACCACCTGCTGTCACAGGAAGGGGGCTCTGGTGGTGGGAGACAGGTGATTGGGGGCATATTACGGTACACCCTAAATACAGCTGTAACATGTTCCTAGAGTTAAACCTAGACTTTAATATAATGGGGGCTTTTACACTGGCCACCACCCGTTGCCAGTCCTGGATAATGTTAATCCACATGGAGTGATTAGGGTGTGCCCAGGCACACCCGGCAGACCCTGTGCACACACCTATGGCTGAGATGATGCCATTGGTCTTCTGAAAGCAGGAGGGATCATTTCCTGAGTCTCCTCTCCCCCTAGTGGTCACACCACCACATGGTAACGTTGTAGCAAGTCACAAGGTGAGAGGTTGCTGCAGGGACCCACACATTTGTGAACACAGCCGAGGACTACACAGCCACCAAGATTTCAGAATCAGAATACTTTATTAATCCCAAAGGGAAATTGTTGAATTTACATGACTGTCTGAATCAGAATCTCAGTCTAGGAAGTAGGTGGTGACCATGGATGGTGCCTGAACAAAGATGGTTCCATCCTTCTAGAGAAAGAAGTAAGAAACGTTGTTGAGCATCTGTAAATGTTACACTTATACTACTTACCCTGTTTCCCCGAAAATAAGCCTTAGCGTGATTGTCGGTGATGGCTGCAATATAAGCCCTACCCCCCAAATAATCCTTGTAGGTCTTATTTTCAGGGTAGGGCTTATTTTGGGGGTAGGGCTTATATTGCAGCCATCACCGACAATCACGCTAGGTCTTATTTTCGGGGAAACAGGGTAGCATGCATGTTTAAAAAATATATCATGATGGGTCCACTTTAAGCCTCTCTACATGAGGTGGGGCCATGCCATGACTTCTGAGCAAAAGAATAAAAAAAAGATTTGTATATTATGTATTATTATTTAACATTGCACAGAGCACTCTAGGATGACACACGCAGGCTTTTAACTAGTTAGGTCTGCTTCATAGGCTCAGCATTGGTGCATTGGCTTGAAATGCATCATTTAAGAGTTTTACCCCGGCATCGTAGAGCAGATTATGTGCAAATCCAATATATTATGACATTGATTTATTAATTACAGGCATTTATATAGCCAACATTTTACACAGTGCTTTACATTCTGTATATCCACACCAGTCCCTGCTCTCAAAGAGCTTACAGTCTAAGGTCCCCATCTATCATACATACATACATATACTAGGGGCCAATTTGGACAGGAGCCAATTAACCTACCAGCATGTCTTTGAAGTGTGGGAGCCAGGGCTGTGGATAAGGGGGTACCTCCAGTCCTCCTGTATGGGGCCCAGACCAGTGGGGGGGGGCCGGGCAGCAGGGGGAAATGTATGGTGCACAGGGAGGGTGATCAGTGCAATTACTGGAGCTGATCCCCTGTATGGCACTCTCTGCAGCAGCTGAAAGTTGGCATCCTCTTCTCTCCTTCCTGCTGGCTGTCAGCTGCTGTAGAGAGAGCCATACAGGGGATCAGTTCCAGTAATTGTCCCCCCACTGCCACACTGATCGCCCTCCCTGTGCACCATACATTTCCCCCTGCTGTCTGGGCCCACCACTGGCCTAGGCCCCGTGCAGGAGGACTGGTGGTACCCTGCCTGTGCACCATACATTTCCCCCTCACCCAAGGTCCCTCTACCCCCGCAGTACTGCTGGCTTCCCTCCTCTCCTTCCTGCAGGCAGCTACAAGCGCACAAAAGGACAGGGGCGGACTGACCATTCGGCACTTGGGCACTGCCCGAGGGCCCCATGCCACTAAGGGGCCCCATCAGGGTTGCCAGCCTTAATAAAACCAGGGACAGTATGTAAAAATTTGTGTTTTTTTTTAAATCTCAAGATTATAGCTACCCCGCCTCTCAAGTACCTTTTCAGTGTGTGTATGTGTATTCTGTGTGTGTATTCTGTGTGTGTATACTGTGTGTGTATTCTGTGTGTGTATTCTGTGTGTGTATACTGTGTGTGTATATTGTGTATCTATGTGTGTATACTGTATGTGTGTGTATACTGTGTGGCCCCATAATCTCCTATTCCTGGGGGCCCATAATCTTCTCCTATTGCCCGGGGGCCCCATGAGTTGTCATTCCGCCCCTGCGAAAGGATCCATCAGAATGGAGAGTAGGGGAAGGGTTCGGTAAATATGTCATATTTACCAGCCCCTTCCTTTCCTGAATAAACACAATGGGGGTTATTTACTAAAGGCAAATCCACTTTGCACTTTTAGTGCACTTGAAAGTGCACTAAAAGTGCACTTGGAAGTGCAGTCGTTCTAAATCTAAGGGGTAGATCTGAAATGAGTGGAAGCTCTGCTGATTTTATCATCCAATTATGTGCAAGCTAAAATGCTGTTTTTTTATTTTCCTTGCATGTCCTCCTCGGATCTACAGTGACTGCACTTCCATGTGCACTCTCAAGTACACTTGCATTGCAAAGTGGATTTGCCTTTCGTAAATAACCCCCAATGAGTGATCTGTACCGATCACTCACTGTGTTCATTCATAACTGAAGCATAGTAAATTGTGTTTATTGGGGGGGCCTGCCAGGTTGGCTGTATGGGGCCCCGTGCTTTCTAACAGAAGCCCTGGTGAGAGGAAACCAGAGCACCTGGAGGAAACCCACACTAGCGTTGGGAGAACATTCAAACTCCATGCAGATAGTGTCCTGTCCAGGACTTGAACTGAAGACCTCAGCCCACCCAGCCACTAAGCCACAGTGCTGTGCTTTGTATACCTTTGCATCATTTCTAGTCCATCATATGGCTGTAGAACTCGAACAGGTGCTATTAGGGAACAGAGTCTGCTAGACTCTTCCAGGTTCTACACTTATGGAAGGGTTAGGTGCCCAAGCCACATATTGTGTTCCATCCTCCTACTCCTCCGTCACTTCTGTGTCTTGTAGTAGGGGGTAGATGATGAAACCACAGCTCAAGGGGCATCTGACACTCCTGGAGGTGTTGAGTTCTGAAGAGTATGACGGGAGGGAAGGACCCAGAGACACAGGCCACTGGAGAGGTGAGTATGAGTATTACCTCTAATATTGCAGTACGCTACTGTTAGCATTTTCTTTATGATTCAACGAGGTTGGGATCATGATGCCACCACCTTGCCTCTCCACCTCATCCAATCTGAGAAGACTTTGCATACCTTGAGAAGATGCTAAGCATTCCCTGAATGGTACCTGTGCCTAGCGAGATCCTCCTGTGTTCAGAATACAGCAGGGTTGCTGCTTGGCACGGGACCTGAAAGCTAGTGGAGATCAGTGGAGTAGTGGTGTCTACTGCAGTGATTTCCCGTTTCTACAAGGTTCCCACAGGTATGGCTCATACTGTACATCCTGTTCTTACATCGATCCAAGCTTGACCAATGTACCTATGCAAAAATAGCCATACCTAAACTTTTTAAGATTTAAAGTATGCTATAAGCAACCCTGATCAATGGAGAGCTCTTTGCCCTGAAACGCGTTGTTTTTTTTTTTTTATCTAATCATATACCATAAAGACCTACTGGCCTCACACTAGTTGGTGTGAGTCCATTAAAGTAGAACTATAGGCAAAACTTTTTTTTTCATTTTGGATAGAATAAGAGTTATAGAGTATAGGGATATATATATATATATATATATATATATATATATATATATATATATTAGGGATGAGCCGAACACCCCCCGGTTCGGTTCGCACCAGAACCCGCGAACGGACCGAAAGTTCGCACGAACGTTAGAACCCCATTGACGTCTATGGGACTCGAACGTTCGAAATCAAAAGTGCTCATTTTAAAGGCTAATTTGCATGGTATTGTCCTAAAAAGGGTTTGGGGACCCGGGTCCTACCCCAGGGGACATGTATCAATGCAAAAAAAACTTTTAAAAACGGCCGTTTTTTCGGGAGCAGTGATTTTAATGATGCTTAAAGTAAAAAAAAATAAAGTGAAATATTCCTTTAAATATCGTACCTGGGGGGTGTCTATAGTATGCCTGTAAAGTGACGCATGTTTCCCATGTTTAGAACAGTCCCTGCACCAAATGTCATTTTTAAAGGAAAAAATCTCATTTAAAACTGCTTGCGGGTTTAATGTCATGTCGGGTCATGGCAATATGGATGAAAATCAGTGAGACAAACGGCATGGGTACCCCCCAGTCCATTACCAGGCCCTTTGGGTCTTGTATGGATATTAAGGGGAACCCCGCACCCAAATTAAAATAAGGAAAGGTGTGGGGCCACCAGGCCCTATATACTCTGAACAGCAGTATACAGGCGGTGCAAACAAGACAGGGACTGTAGGTTTGTTGTTAAGTAGAATCTGTTTGTAATTTTGAACATTTTTAACGTGTTTAGCTCCAGCCAAAAAATCTTTTCTAAGCTTTTTGGAAAACATAGGGAAGGGTTATCACCCCTGTGACATTTGTTTTGCTGTCTTTCCTCCTCTTCAGAAGATTTCACCTCACTTTTTTGTCCCAATGAAAAATGTTTTTTGAAAATTTGGGTTTTTTTGTGGAACAAGGATTGGAAAGCATCAGTGGAAAGGAGAAATTGTTTTCCCATATTAACTCTTACAGGAGAGAATTTCCCTTCCTAGGGGTAGATTTCATCTCACTTCCTGTTGTCTCCTTCCGTTTGCAAGTAGGAGTCGTTTGTAAGTTAGATGTTTGAAAGTAGGGTCCTGCCCTATATACTCAGCAGAAATTTGGGCCTTAGGTGTTGCTGTGGCCACAACACTGTAAGCCCTCACAGGGCCCTGCTGTGAAATATTAGATCAAGAATTGTAATTACATGCCCCTGTTGAACAGGAGCTGAAAAATTGGGCCTTAGGCACTGGTGCTGGTGCCACAACACTGCAACCCCTCACAGACACTCTAGTTGGAACGCAGGAACGAGCCCTGCTGCAAAGTATTGCATCAAAAATTGTAATTACACGCCCCTGTTAGACAGGGGCAGAAAAATTGGGCCCTAGGCACTGGTGCTGGTGCCACAACACTGCAACCCCTCACAGACACTCTAGTTGGAATGCAGGAACGAGCCCTGCTGCAAAGTATTACATCAAAAATTGTAATTACACGCCCCTGTTAAACAGGGGCTGAAAAATTGTGCCTTAGGCACTGGTGGTGGCGCCCAGAACCAAAAATGTTCTTACAAGCTATCAGCGTGATGATTGAGGAGGAAGAGGATAATTACTCAGGGATAGTCACTCAGCATCAGCATAGGCAGTCTTTGAAGGGATCTGAGATTTCAAAAAAAATTATTCGGTTACATCAGCATCAGGTGCTTGGTAGCTGGTGGTGATCCAAGACTCATTCATTTTTATGAAGGTCAGCCGATCGACCGAGTCGGTGGACAGACGCACCCTGTGATCGGTTACCACGCCTCCAGCAGCACTGAATGTGCGTTCCGAAAGAACGCTGGATGCAGGACAGGCCAGTAGCTCAATTGCATACTGTGCAAGCTCTGGCCAGTGATCCATCCTCAAGACCCAGTAACCCAGAGGATTTTCGGTGGGAAAGGTGTCCAAGTCTGATCTTGCCCCTAGGTATTCCTGCACCATGTAAAACAGACGCTGACGATGGTTGCTGGAACCGATCATACCTTGGGGCTGCGGACCAAAAAATTGTCTGAACGCATCGGTCAGACGGCCACCTTCTCCACCGCTCCTTCTTTGACTGACCGAAGCCTCAGCAACACGTTGTCCAGAAACAGGAGTTTGTAACCTCCCAGTCTCTGGGAACGCGTTGCACAGACCTTTCTGCAAGGCCTCCCGAAGATGTTTCATCCTCTGCTCCCTCTGCGATGGCAAGATAAGGTCCGCAACCTTACCCTTGTAACGTGGATCAAGGAGGGTTGCCAGCCAGTATTGGTCCTTCTCCTTGATACCACGAATACGAGGATCCTTACGCAGGCTTTGCAGGATCAGGGAGGCCATGCAGCGTAGGTTTGCTGAGGCATTTGGTCCGGAGTCCTCTGGGTCACTAAGAACGACATGGTCCGCAGCCACCTCCTCCCAGCCACGTACAAGTCCATGTGTTTCTTGGGACTGATCCCTTAAAGACTGCTGCTGATGCTGAGTGCCAGGCTCCACCTCCATACTGACACAATCTTCCTCCTCCTCCTCTTCCTCCTCGTCCTCTTCCTGTGTGATCGGCGGGCACGCAGGAACACTGTCTGGATAAAGGGGGCCTTGAGAGCTAAGGAAGTCCTCCTCTTCCTGCCTCTGTTCTGCCTCAAGTGCCCTGTCCATTATTCCACGCAGCGTGTGCTCCAACAGGTGGACAAGGGGGACAGTGTCACTGATGCATGCACTGTCACTGCTCACCATCCTCGTGGCCTCCTCGAATGGTGACAGGACAGTGCATGCATCCCTGATCATGGCCCACTGGCGTGGGGAAAAAAAACCAAGCTCCCCTGACCCTGTCCTGGTGCCATAGTCGCACAGGTACTCATTGATGGCCCTCTGCTGCGTGTGCAGCCGCTGCAGCATGGCCAACGTTGAGTTCCACCTGGTGGGCATGTCACAGATTAGGCGGTTCTTGGGCAGGTTAAACTCCTTTTGGAGGTCCGTCAGCCGAGCACTGGCATTATATGACCGGCGGAAATGCACACAGACTTTCCTGGCCTGCCTCAGGACATCCTGTAAGCCCGGGTACCTGCCCAAGAACCGCTGCACCACCAAGTTAAGGACGTGAGCCAAACAGGGCACATGGGTCATTTGTCCCTGTCGGAGGGCAGAGAGGAGGTTGGTGCCATTGTCGCAAACCACCATTCCTGCCTTAAGTTGGCGTGGCGTCAACCACCTCTGAACCTGCCCCTGCAGAGCTGACAGAACCTCTGCCCCAGTGTGGCTCCTGTCCCCCAAGCACACCAGCTCAAGCACCGCATGGCATCTTTTGGCCTGCGTACTTGCGTAGCCCCTTGAACGCCTACGGAGCACCGCTGGTTCCGAGGAAGAGGCCATGGAGGAAGAAGAAGAGGAGGGGGTGGAGGAGAGAGGTGTGTCACAATCAGCATTTTGGAGGCGTGGTGGCGGAACAACCTCCAACACTACTGCACCTTGTCCTGCATCCTTCCCAGCTGCCAGCAGAGTCACCCAATGCGCCGTGAAACTTAGGTAACGTCCCTGTCCATGCCTGCTGGACCATGAGTCAGCGGTAATATGCACCTTACCGCTGACCGCCCTGTCCAGCGAGGCATGGACATTGCCTTCCACATGCCGGTAGAGAGCCGGAATCGCCTTCCGTGAGAAAAAGTGGCGTTTGGGTACCTGCCACTGAGGAACCGCACATTCCACAAACTCACGGAAGGGGGCAGAGTCTACCAACTGAAAAGGCAGCAGTTGAAGTGCTAGCAATTTTGCCAAGCTAGCATTCAACCGCTGGGCATGTGGATGGCTGGGAGCAAACTTCTTTCGGCGGTGCAGCAGCTGGGGCAGGGAAATTTGCCTGGTACAATCTGACGTCGGTGTACCAAAAGCAGATTGCCCACAAGTACTTGGCTGTGACACACCTAATTCTACACCTTCATTCCTCTCACTGCAGGTCTCAGAGAGGACTGAAGGTCTAGTGGGGTTGGAAATCTCAGCTGATGAGGAGCAAGGAGAGATCCTCTTTGTTCTTTGGTGTGGGTCTTTTAGATACGCTTGCCAACGAACTGCATGGCAGGTCAACATATGTCTGGTCAAGCATGTGGTACCCAAGCGGGAGATGTTTTGGCCACGCGAGATACGCTTGAGACATATGTTGCAAATAGCAGCGGTGCGATCTGATGCACTCGTCTCAAAAAAGGCCCACACCAAAGAACTTTTTGAATAACGCGCAGAGACTGCAGCGCCCTGCACATGTGGAGCTTTGGGGTGTGATGCAGTCAATGTGCTGCCCTTAGGCTGGCCCCTGGAGGGCATCCTGCCTCGTTGGTGATGTGCTGCCGCCTCCTCCTCCTCCTCCTCCTCCTCCTCCTCCTCCTCTCTCCTATCAGGCACCCACGTTGAGTCAGTGACCTCATCATCCCCTCCCTCCTCATCACTGGAGCAAACCTGGCAGTATGCTGCAGCAGGGGGAGCATGACTGCCAGATTGCTGTCCTTCTTGGGCACCCCCTCTGTCCGCGCTCATGTTACTGCCTTCATCGAGCTCAGTATCGTCATCAGAGCCTTCCAAACGCTGGGCATCCTCCTGGAGCATGTACCCAACACTGTGGTCAAACAGTTCGAGGGAATCCTCATGAGGACATGGTGGAGCTAGGGAAGGAGTCACTGATGACATTGAGCTGAGGGAAGAGGCCGCTGCTTTGCCAGACAAAGCACCCTGGGCATGGGTGAGAGAGGATGAGGAGGATGAGGACGGCTTGGTCATCCACTCGACCAAGTCTTCCGCATGTTGCGGCTCAACACGGCCAGCTGCCGAAAAAAAGGCCAAGCGTGTCCCATGGCCACGTGCTGATGAGGATGCACCGTCTCCACGACCAGCACTAGACACAGAGCCTGCTTGCCCTCTCTTATTGGCTTGTGACTGTCTGCCTCTCCTTCTTGGCCTTCCAGACATACTAATGGCCTGTAGCTGCACTAAGCTGGGATAGAACACCTGTAATTTTCTTCAAGTAGCTTTATATACTGTAACCAGACAAGCCTGCCTGTCAGTAGGAAGATAACAGGAACGGATCTAGCTGAACACTGTGAGCAGGACGCACTGTACTAAATGTAAATAGTCTAGCTGCCTGACCGTGGTACTAATAGGATCAAATAGAACACCTGTAATTTTCTTCAGGTAGCTTTATATACTGTAACCAGACAAGCCTGCCTGTCAGTAGGAAGATAACAGGAACGGATCTAGCTGTACACTGTGAGCAGGACGCACTGTACTAAATGTAAATAGTCTAGCTGCCTGACCGTGGTACTAATAGGATCAAATAGAACACCTGTAATTTTCTTCAGGTAGCTTTATATACTGTAACCAGACAAGCCTGCCTGTCAGTAGGAAGATAACAGGAACGGATCTAGCTGAACACTGTGAGCAGGACGCACTGTACTAAATGTAAATAGTCTAGCTGCCTGACCGTGGTACTAATAGGATCAAATAGAACACCTGTAATTTTCTTCAGGTAGCTTTATATACTGTAACCAGACAAGCCTGCCTGTCAGTAGGAAGATAACAGGAACGGATCTAGCTGTACACTGTGAGCAGGACGCACTGTACTAAATGTAAATAGTCTAGCTGCCTGACCGTGGTACTAATAGGATCAAATAGAACACCTGTAATTTTCTTCAGGTAGCTTTATATACTGTAACCAGACAAGCCTGCCTGTCAGTAGGAAGATAACAGGAACGGATCTAGCTGAACACTGTGAGCAGGACGCACTGTACTAAATGTAAATAGTCTAGCTGCCTGACCGTGGTACTAATAGGATCAAATAGAACACCTGTAATTTTCATCAGGTAGCTTTATATACTGTAACCAGACAAGCCTGCCTGTCAGTAGGAATTTAACAGGAACGGATCTAGCTGAACACTGTGAGCAGGACGCACTGCACTAAATGTAAATAGTCTAGAAGATAACAGGAACGGATCTAGCTGAACACTGTGAGCAGGACGCACTGCACTAAATGTAAATAGTCTAGAAGATAACAGGAACGGATCTAGCTGAACACTGTGAGCAGGACGCACTGCACTAAATGTAAATAGTCTAGAAGATAACAGGAACGGATCTAGCTGAACACTGTGAGCAGGACGCACTGCACTAAATGTAAATAGTCTAGAAGATAACAGGAACGGATCTAGCTGAACACTGTGAGCAGGACGCACTGCACTAAATGTAAATAGCAGGAACGGATCTAGCTGAACACTGTGAGCAGGACGCACTGCACTAAATGTAAATAGCAGGAACGGATCTAGCTGAACACTGTGAGCAGGACGCACTGCACTAAATGTAAATAGCAGGAACGGATCTAGCTGAACACTGTGAGCAGGACGCACTGCACTAAATGTAAATTGCAGGAACGGATCTAGCTGAACACTGTGAGCAGGACGCACTGCACTAAATGTAAATAGTCTAGAAGATAACAGGAACGGATCTAGCTGAACACTGTGAGCAGGACGCACTGCACTAAATGTAAATAGCAGGAACGGATCTAGCTGAACACTGTGAGCAGGACGCACTGCATTAAATGTAAATAGTCTAGATAGAAGATAACAGGAACGGATCTAGCTAAACTGAATACAGTGTATATATATATATGCAACACCTGGGATGCATATATATACACAATACACTGTAAGTGCAGCTAACTGACTGACTGTTCTGCCTAATCTATCTAACTCAAATCAAATGACACTGTCTCTCTCTCTCTCTATCTCTCAGCACACCGGAACACACACTACACAGGGCCGCCGTGCAGGCGGCCTTATATAGTGTGGGGTGTGTACTAAATCCCCTGAGCCATAATTGGCCAAAGCCACCCTGGCTTTGGCCAATTACAGCTCTCTCTACTGACGGCGCTGTGATTGGCCAAGCATGCGGGTCATAGTGCATGCTTGGCCAATCATCAGCCAGCAATGCACTGCGATGCCGCAGTGAATTATGGGCCGTGACGCGCCACACGAATTTAGCGCGAACGGCCCATAACGTTCGCAATTCGGCGAACGATCGAACAGCCGATGTTCGAGTCGAACATGGGTTCGACTCGAACACGAAGCTCATCCCTAATATATATATATATATATATATATATATATATATATATATATATATATATGGAGAGTTATAACCCTCTATCAAATATATTTATTTTATCAAGTGAGAGAAAAAGTGAGAGAAAATCCCTGCAAATTAAGGGAATTCCTTGGGGACCCCCCCCCCCCCCAGGTCACCAGAAGATTTCCCCTCCATTACTTTTCTGGGGACAACCCAAAATGTGATAATGGTAAACAGGACAAATAGAGAGGGTGAATCTCCTTACCGGGGACACAGACAGCAAAAAAACAAACAAACAGATGTTCTAATTCTTCTACACTATCTAAAACTAAACTGTACAGTATACTTTTTACTGTAAGTGTTACTAAACCCAGGACCCTGCATTCAATATATCTGGTCTCCCACAGGACACAGAACATGGAAATGCAATTTTTTCAGTAAATATAAACTGCTAAATACCTTTTCTCATCAGCAGTATATAGCAGTCTTGTGACTTCTATCAGTGTCTGGTTAAAGCTTGTAGAAGGAGTTCTCATTCTCCTCTGAGGGCTCATGCACACTGCAGCTCAAAGAAGCAGCTCCTACAGGCTTATGAGCTCTTATTTTATTCTGCCTAGAAACTCCCCCCCATGTTAGTCTATGTGTCCATGCACACTATGGCTTTTTCAGCCATTTTCAGACTTATGCTCCTACAGGCAGAACCCCCACCCCCCCACCACCAAACTCGCATTTTTGAGAGGAGCTAGTGCCCCAAAGAGCTCAAAAGAGCTAAAAGAAGCTCAAAGCGGACCTTTAGTCATTTTTTTCAACTTTACATCTATTAAATCCTCTGCCCTTGTTGTTATTTTAATTTTGGATAGTAAAACATTTTTTTTTCTGCCAGTAAATACCTTATACAGCCCACTTCCTGTTTCTTGTCTGGTCATTAGCCTAGGCTTATGACATCATGCACAGCTCTCTCTCTCTCTCTCTTGTGAGAGTTTGCCAAGAAGGGAGGGGGGATGAGTCATAAGAGGGCCAATGAAAGCTGCAGGGCTGGCGGCGTGCCTCCGTGTGTCTGTGTAAATCCAGGAAGTGAACAGGCAGCAGCTTCAGCTGCCCACAGTTAAAATGGCTGCAGCCAGACTCAGTGGGGGGAGATTTCTGCAGCATATTTGGCAAGTACAGAATCAGAGTATCATAGCTCCCAACTGTCCCCGATTTCGAGCGACTGTCCCTGATTTGGAGCAATGTCCCTCTGTCCCTCTTTCCCCCTGTATTTGTCCCTCATTTTCGTCTGTTGTATATAAAATGCATTATTTATCTTTCAAAAAATGTTTCCCAGTGCTAAACCTTTCATCCTATTTCTAAATTGCTGCATTTGTAAATTTAAAAAGCCAATATAAAAGAATAGTAGTGATAAATAAAAAGCCAATTAACTAATCTTTTTTTGTTGCTTAATTCTTCTTTAAGGGGGCGTGGCAGGGGGCGTGTCCTATGCCTACTTACTTTTGCTACTAGGTGTCCCTCATTCCCATCTCAAAAAGTTGGGAGGTATGCAGTATATATAAAATAATATGCAAAGTGGTTGGATGGAAGCTTCAGAATGGCAAGGATGTTTTTATTACAAATGATGTAAGCAAACTGCAGTTCCTTATACAACGGTTAAGAAAAATACTATCTCCTCTGAATGTCCTATGAGGCTGCAGGACTCCTGACCCTCTGTCTGGA